>NW_026733235.1:0-81639 GCF_028476545.2 Physella acuta
CAACACCATTCGTAAACTCCTTGACAAACTGAAAAGTAATGGAATTGTTCCTGTTTTGAATATCTGACTCAGCTAAGCTCATATCACAAAATAAATAAACAAATGGCTCATAGTCTGACAGAAGACTGGATAATTTTGCCTAGAAATTATGACGCAAGTCATGGGCTGTAGTTGAGAAGAGCCAGATGTTACACATATATCAGGCACTCTCAATACACAGCTCAGTGTTCCCCAGGGAGAGGCATTACCCAATACAACATGGCATTAGTTGTGTCACAGGAGGTGCTAAACCTATTGCCTAAAGGGCTCAACTCCTGTTTGATTTTGGAGTTTACTCTCCTTAATGGGATGCTATCCCCAGCTATAGAGCCTCATCTGCCCTGGGGTTTAAAATCAGGACTTTTCAGTTTATCAACCATGAGCATTACCGGCCCAACCTCACTGACCTCAATAATCATAAAATAAATTCTACTGGAGAGACCAAAAACTACCTCAGAAAGATCTTTGGTTTTGACATTGACAGTAACATCAGCGCCCACTTTCTTGGCTAGACTGAGCTTAGAGTCCTCAACATCTGCTGCAACCACTTGCTTGGCCCCTAAAGCCTTAGACACAGCCTGAGCCATCAAGCCCACAGGGCCGCATCCTATGACTAGTATATTCTGATCTTTGACCTTTAACCTCTCTATAGCATTGTGCGCCACACCTAATGGTTCTAGCATTGCAATTTGTTCTGCATCTATAAAAATAAATGAACACATGACAATATTTTGGTTTAGCTAATGCACACTTAAACAGTAACTTATTCCCTAGTAAATTATGACTATAAAAATGTATACTTGTTTGTGTGTAAAGTTAAAACATTACTGGGACAATGAATCAATTAATGAGTCAATTAAACAACAATAAAAAAAACTATTTTTATCATGAAAATGGTGTGTTTGAAATGTATTCATAGAAACATTTGTATCATTATAACTTGTGGACTTCTAAATGAAACAAGTATCTAAAACAATCCACATTATTTCCCACGTTATTTCCAAAAGCCAAAAATAAAATGTTACCTAAGTCTCGTGTCAACCTGTACAGATATTTGGCTGGTACAATTGAATACTCTGAACATCCGCCATGCTGGGTTTTTTTTCCCATGGCCATACTGGCCCATGTTAAGGCAAATGGCACCATCTTCATACTTGCACTGGTAGCATTCTCCACAGAAGAAATGATTTTCTACACCAACTTTGGTGCCAGCAGGAATATCAGCATTGGGACCGCACTTGACCACGGTGCCAGCACACTCATGCCCTGGTATAAATGGTACAGTGGCAATCACTCTAGGGGAAAAAAATTGTATGGACAATTTTTTTAATTGGACGGTACAGGCATAATGAAATTCCTAATACGATAATTATTAAACAATTATGCTACTTTAATATTCCAGCACTAACATTATGTGTGAAATAAATTATACCTAACAAGAAACGTTCATAGTTCATAATGTGTGAGGAATGGGTTTTTTTTTTAAATCCTGTGGTATTTAGGCTGTATGTACATATTTGATATTGTGAAGGGGTATATATTTTCATAAAGCTATAACGCAAAAAAATAAATGACACCATTTCATAAAAAGCCAACCATCACTTTCCCATCACACGCTCCTACACCTCTCTACACCTTACTGTCACAAATCCATTTTTTTTCAGTACTTATATTCAATACTTTTTTCAGTACTTTTCAGTACTTATATTCCTAAGCAATGCTAAACTTTACATTAGTTCATACCAAAATTCCCCTTCCACCTAGACAGATGGAGCCATTTAAAGATGATTCTCCCCCCCCCCCCTGTAATAAAATAGGTTTTACTGATCAAGAACCTACTTGGCAACATTGTCCCAGTTTGTAGAGAGCTATATCTGAGGCCACAGATTGCCACAGCATCAACTTTGATCAACACTTCCCCGTCCCCAGGCTCCGGCACATCCATGTCTACATAAGAATAGGACGGGCCCTCTGTTTGCTTGACTAAGGCTTTCATTTTCTTTGGGATGGAGTCACCGGACATTTGTGGAGAAAGATGGATATTCTGTCATGCACAAAAAATGGATTTTAACATTATTTGATGTATCACATACATATGGATGCTATAGTGGGCCCAATAAGTAGTAAAGAGCAGCCATGGTGATCTATATTATATTGTTATTCTAGGGCCTACATCTAACGTCTTCTAGTAGCATCCAGTGTTTCTTTCAGACATTTTTTCTAGGGGGGGGGCATTGGTTAAGCTAATATATATTTATAAATAATAACTGTTTCTATTTCGCTAGGGAGGGGGGAGGGAGGGGGAGGCAGGGAGCACGTATGGTGGGCAGTGACTGAAAGAAACTCTGGCACTATAGGCCAATTATAATTGACTATACTATACATTATTACTATACACTAAAGTCAAAGTCTAAAGAATAAAGAATAGATAGAGAGAAGCCAATTTAATATGTTGTATATCATCTAAGAATATAGATTTTAAAAACATTAATGAAAACAAAACAGTATAACTTTGATTCAGGCAGATTAAAATAGTACAACTATTTAAACAAAATTGAAACAATAAAACGAAATATAATATATCATATCCGTGGATATCGCATTTTTAATTAAGAAATGTCCCAATGACAATGGAGTACTGTCCGAACGTACAGTTGATTTGAACCCACTCGATCTAGTCCTAGAGATTTCTTTCTAGATCTAAATATAGATCTACATCTAGAAGTAATCTAGTAGATCTTATAACTAAAGCAAAAGTTTATAAAATAAACACAAAATTGTTCAACTTTTTAGGCCTACTTAAAATAACTTTAATAGATCTAGATGTAATAAGTAAATCTTGATTTATTTCTAAATTAATCTAAATCCCATGTCCTTTAGCCTATGGAATACATAAGATTTTTTTTTAAATTATTTACCAACCCCAAGTTGCAATTTGGCCGTGACAAAGTCAGTTAGTGTCAGTCAGCAGTCCTGGAATAGATAAAGTTGGCCAGTCTTAATTAATTTAATTAGCTTAAAATGATGTTTTTATTTTTAATCTTTAGGCCTATAGATAAGGCTTCATGGTTTAAAAAAAAAAACGGTGTCATTTAGAATTTGATTAAGAGTTTAAATGCAAATGGTTTAGAACTTTAGAACAGTGAAAATGAAAATCTATTTTTATTGTTTGCAAACAGTGTTTCTTCCAGACTTTTTTCTCCGGGGGGGGGGGGGGGGGGGCACTTGAAATTTTCGGGGGGGGGGGGGCGGTAGACTTTCTTCGGGGGGGCGGA
Source organism: Physella acuta (assembly GCF_028476545.2). NCBI lineage: Eukaryota > Metazoa > Mollusca > Gastropoda > Physidae > Physella > Physella acuta. The sequence goes on from NW_026733235.1 coordinate 3,315, forward strand.
CACTGTTAAAAGTATATATTTTCTATATAAATTATATACATTTCATTTCGTTCGGGGGGGGGGGGGCGGTAAAAAAATTTCGGGGGAGGGGGGGGGGGCTTTGTCGCTCCCCCCCTCCCCCCCCCCCCCCACCGAAGAGATGCCTGGAAGACTGGAAGAAACTCTGTTTGCAAAGATATAGACTACATCTAGATTAAAAACCTAAGGGTCAGGGAGGGGGTATTAGAAACTATAGGTCTCTTGGCCTCACTTACTGAATTAACTAATTACTAATATCAACGAATATATCTTAGATTGAACGTGAAGAAAGTAGATGTATTTATAGCCTAGATCTAGTCTATGCCTCGTTAGTTTTGCCATGACCATTGCGAAAGGGTAGCCTACAAGAATAAAAACTGCAATGTATTGAAATAATGCTTAGACGCGTCGTTCAAAGTTCGAACAAGACATGAAGTGTTTAACCAAGCTCGTTGAAGTTGGGAATAAACAACGATAAGATTAAGAAGAGCAAAGGTAAAATATAGGGGTAAGTGGTAGAGAGGGGGTGGTAGACTTAGTCTGTAGATGACTAGTCTATCTTTGTATATTGATTTGACCTTGTTTACGAAATGCAAAAATCGAATGTTTTCTTAATAATTTTACTCATAAAATACAACCGTCGCGGTCTTTAATAACATGTCGCGTTTACTGTGTAAAATTATTTATTAAAACGAATTCAATCCGTTAAGGTTGATTCATGTTATAGATTACTTCACAACGGGGTCCGCTGCTTATCAAAAGTACTCGCTTCGCCGCGGTTGTAGAGTAAATTTATGACCGCTCGTGCTTGATTGCTGAACAACGGTGTGACCAACACGTTTTCCCAGTGGGGGGTCAGAAAGATTGCCTGCTCCGATTTCATTGGTCATATTAGTTAGGTCTGTACTGCCGACAGGGAACTTCAAAGCAGAGTGACGTTTGGTTAACGCGAGCATATGAGACGGTTATTTCGTTGATGTATATATTCATGGTATGAGGAATCAGATACGCCTATAATTAAGAACGACTTTAATTAATTCATGAAAATATTAAAACAGAGCATGCCGCGATTGCGCGTTATCCATATATAGTTGCCTGCCCTAAGCCTTGCATAACATATCATAGGCCTACTTATAATAGCGTTGCGGACAATACGGTAAATTTAGGGCAATTGTTTTATAGGCTGAATAACCTGTAGGGATCCTGAATAAGTAGCAGCTGATTAACAGGATAAAGAGATTCGGACTTTTGATTGTTCATACTGAACTCATGCTTTGATTTGTGTTATATGTATAGCCTTAATATATATATATATATATATATATATATATATATATATATATATATATATATATATATATATATATATATATATATATATATATATATATATATATATATATATATATATATATATATATATATATATATATATATAAAGATGGTAAAAGATGTAAAAAGATAATTTCTACACTGATTGCAGGTTCAAGAAGGATTTTTTATATTTTTTCCGTATAGCAGATTTTGTATACCATCGTGTATCAAGAAGGTACAATTCAGAACTGACAACTCAAAATGCAACAGACTTCCAAAAGTCCAAGTCTAGTACTATAGTATCGTCCTCACAAACACCACACCGATCATCGTGCGGCCTAGTCTGGATTTAGAACTCGACATCAGAGTCGATCTCGTTGTTCTGTCGTACTATGTGGTCGTGTGCCTGAGCTCCATTAAGATAGGCTACCGTGGAGTCTAGAGTTATCCCTAGGGTCAAAGAGTCATGCTTTATCTGTCAAGGCGAATGTTCGTCAATCCGTGCTCGCAATAATAAGCTCTGCCCCCCCCCCCCCCCCCCAAAGAAAGTCTACCGCCCCCCCCCCCCCCCCCCCCCGAACGAAATGAAATTTATATAGAAAATATATACTTTTAACAGTGGCCACCCCCCCCCCCCCCCCCCCGAAAAAAGTCTACCGCCCCCCCCCCCCCCCCCCGAAGAAAAAAGTCTGGAAGAAACACTGAACATAACTATTCTTCCGACATCCGGCCTGGACTTGTTATTTTGACTTCCTATCTGGGGCCATCCATATTAAATGACGTCACGCTTTTTTGTGACGATTTTTACCTCGCCCCTACACATCGTCACAAAAAGCCACCCGTCCCCACCTAAAATGAAGTCACACCTCAGCCTACAACCCCCCCCCCCCCCTCAAAATTGAAGTTTAATTTTTCTTAAAATACGATATATTTTCCAAAATCTTGTATGAACTCTATCAACATAGAGTATTTTAATCAATTCCTATTAGAAATCTACAATTTATTAAAACAGTTTTCTAAAACGCGAAATAACGGCTACAATTCTTTTTCTAACATTGCTTTTTATAATGCAAAAGTGTGACGTCTGAACCCCTCCTCCCCCTCATCACACACCGTCACAAAATTACGGACCTTTCCCCCTACGAGTGAGACGTCATTTATAAACGACCCCTCTAGTCTATCCTCGTCCACCCTAATTATTACCTTTTATGTTTCGGCATACTATTCTCTACACGTAACAGCTCTCGTAGCACAATATAGTTTATTCAGTGGAGTAGGCAGGGGGGTTTAGGGGGGGAGGGGGGGTCATAACGAAAGTTTGAGGGGGGGGGGGTGCAAATCGAAAGCTTGTCCCCGGGTAAAAATTGGACCCCCCCCCCTTGAGACGATCCTGGCTACGCCACTGAGTTTATTAGTTTTCTCCTTTCCCACCCAGCCCTAATGACCTTTAGTTAAGACGTTAAGTCCCACCCATTGGATAGTGTATATATATATATATATATATATATATATATATATATATATATATATATATATATATATATATATATATATATATATATATATATATATATATATATATATATATATATATATATATATATATATATATATATATTGTATGCCCTTACAAGTTTTAAATGTCCTTACCCGTGGAGCTATATGTCTGAAAGAAACCCTGTTATTGCTTATCCTTCGATCTTACCCTACTTTAAGAAATATTTAACTTAAAACAAACATTGCATTACTTCAACAGTAAGGTCTGCTTGTCGGTTGGCGAAATTTTTGGTCGAACGTCAATTTGATTAATCGATCGTTCTTCTTTTGGCTGATGTTATTTTTTTTTGTTAGGCTACGCTACTCTTTTTGGGAGAGTTTTGCCCCCCCCCCCCCCCAATCGTCATAAAAAGTTAGTCCCCTCCCTGAATCGGGTCACATTTCTTCAGTATTACAATAAAACCTTCCCCTCTCCCCGTATGGCAATTTTTGTTTTGTGAAAGAGCGATTCCATAATGAAAAAGAAAGCTTTAGGCCTACGGATTATTTTAAATGAGAAAGTTGTGATATTTTTTAGTCGTATAATAATTCAAATTGATAGGCAAAATGTTCTTAAGAGCTTTATTTAAATTTACTCATCTATATGTTTAATTTAAAAATTTCTATATTGTAATAATATTACAGTAATAATATTACAGTATAGAGATTTTTAGAAATATGTATTAGAATTAGACATTGGTCTAATGTTTTTAATTTTCAAAATTTAAAAAAATTCATAAAAAACGTTTTAATAACAAGCTTTTATGTAATGATGCACTAAAAAGTAGAAAATAAATTATAGACTACTATTTAAATAACTATAAAGAAAAGCGTGGGTCACTTTAGTATCTATTGGATACCTTTACTAATGTTAAGGAAGACACCCACGCTTTTCTTTATAGTTATTTAAATAGTAGTCTATAATTTATTTTCTACTTTTTAGTGCATCATTACATAAAAGCTTGTTATTAAAACGTTTTTTATGAATTTTTTTTTCAGTACTTTACATGTTTTATCTACAATAGAGTTACATGACTAAAAACCATTGCGCGCCTACTGAATATCACGTTCAGTAGGCGCGCAATGGTTTTTGAACGCAGCCATTACGTGGTCATGATGGCGCAGCTATTGATGACGCGTGTGGTGTGGTTGGCTAGACATGCCTACTAATTCGGTCCAAATTTTAATTAATTCATAAAAAATCAATTAGGCATCCAATTAAGTCAAATTTAGTTTCAGATTGCATTGTCTTCATGTCTTGACCCACGTGCCAACTGTGAATCGTGTCGGTCAAGTAGAACTGTCCGAATTTTCACTCCTGCGTTTCCGTCTAGACTGACGACTGACGACTTACGACAGACAGAGGAAGTGAGTTAAATAAAAGCTTGTAAAAATCGGTCGAGATAGCTTGGACAGGAAACCCGCCAAGTTTCGCTTCTCTTTGCGTTTATGTCGTTGTCCAATGAAATTACAGATTTTATTTTTGGCTCTAGCGGAAGTTTTAGTAAACGATTCAACTTTCGAAAGCGGCCCGTTTGAAAAAGGAGGCGTTGGAGTATATGACTGGCGTTTGAAACACTGATTGAGATAGAAGAGGAACGCTTGTTAGAAAATAACTTGACATAACTAGGATATGAAAGGTAATTATAAACACCCAATCTCTGTTTAGATTAAGCTCGAGATATAAAAAATGTAGTCTAGATCTAATTTGCTGGATTACAAACTGAAACGTTTTATTTAAAAATAAAAACAACTTGCATTAAAAAACACTGTCACTGACTCACTGCAGTGATCAATCTGCGAAGCTTGTCGACTAGAATCTAGATCTAGAGGTGGATTAGATTAGATCTAGAATCTAGATCTACATTCTAGATCTATATCTAGAATCTAGATAACTCCAGTATTTTATTAGTCTAGATTAAAAAAACTCTAGATCTAGAATCTAGAGATTCTAGTTTATTTTCTGCACTGCAGTTTGATTTGTTTTGTTTTCCTTCCAAGTAACAAGTTCAAGTAATAAAGTATAGATTAGACTTAGAGATCTATCGGTCTAGACCAGAAGATCTAGATTCTAGTCGAGATCTAGATCTAGATCTAGACTAAAATCATTAAAAATCTAGAATCTAGCTGGTAATCTATCCTTTTAGGTAGTTAGTCTCATATAAATTCAATTTTCTTCAAATTATAAAAAGAATAGCATTAGGTCAGGGGTCGGCGACCTGCGGCTCACGAGCCGCATGCAGTTCTTTTGATGTCAAGATGCGGCTATTCAGCTCCATGCCCACATATTAATAGGCCTATTCAGTTATCTATAATATTCAACACAAATATTTCACTATACACTTCCTTGACAATGAGGTAACTTTTTTGTACATTACAAGCCGCGGCCGATTTGACGTACCTAAAGCAATAGGTTACTGAGTGGATTCTGGTCTAGATCTAGTCTAGATTCTAGGTGTTATCTAGAATCTAGCTTATCGAGAGACGAGAGGCTAGAATCTGCTATTAGTCTAGCCAATCAGTTAATCTAGGCCAAAATCTAGATCTAGGGCGTATAAAGTATAAAGTACTATAAACATATACTAGATCGATAAAAATAATATTTTTAAGTATAAAGTCAAGTGCGGTTCTCTAGATCTTGATTGAAAATGGTTAGATCTAGACTCTAGACCTAGATCTAAAAATACTAAAATCAAGTTATTAGAGTTGGTCCTACCTAAGACTAGATCTAATCGTCTAGAGCAAATTAATCACCAGCACTGAGTAGTAGGTTGTAGATTCTAGATTGAACTATAAATTATAATTAAGATCAAGCTGATACTAAAAACTTAATTCTAATCGAGACTAGAGTTTAGAGAATCTAGTGACATAGTAATAGAAGGCGGCATATACTAATCATTTAGTGTATCCTAAAACTGTTACTATGCTTAGCTATACTGTATGTATGTACAGTGTAGACAACAAACTACAAGACCAATTAATAGATTTCAAGGCTTAGTTATCTAGATTGATATTAGAATAAATTCTAGGCAACATTTTATTCTATAATTGGTAATTTTTTTAGCACATTTTTTATTCTAACACTAATAGCAAGATTCACCAGGCTGACTTAATGTAGTAAATAGATCTAGATTTACTTCAGAAAGCCTAAATTAAATGTGCACCTAATTAAATTACGCTTGCTTGTATCCATGTGATCCTTCATAAAACTATTAGTATTAACCCTAACCTAACAGCTATTTTTATAGCCGTTTACTATAATAATGTGGTTGTTAGTTTGTTTAGTTTCATAAGTAGTAGATCTATTAAGGATTGAACACAGACATGAGATTTGTAAAGAGACTGTTTAGTTAATTTTTATGTGTGACTTTTTGTTATGGCTAACTCACTATTGCTGTTTCTGTGAACTTTTTACAATGTTATTACAACTGTTTGTTTGCTTTTGCCAAATGTATATACAATGTTGGATATATTGTGCAAATAGTCTATGCCTAGATCAGGGGTCTCCAAACTTTTCAGTCCGAGGGCCGCATTAACTATCAAATTTCAGTTCGGGGGCCAGTTTCTTCCAGGCATTTCTTTGCTTTTTCTGGGCAAACAAACGTTTTTTCCGTGGACAAAAAGATCTCGGCGGGCCGGATGAGAGGTCCTCGCGGGCCGCATCTGGCCCGCGGGCCGTAGTTTGGAGACCCCTGGCCTAGATCATAACTATTGCACTGTTAAAAGCTTAAATTCTGGTCTGTATGTGTGTGTGAAATAAAAATAAAGTACCTCGCCCATTTACATCCAAATGAAACGGGTACAGATAGAACTAGATTCCTTACTAAAGCAATTTGATGTTGATGCTTTTCTCTGTAGATTTAACAGTTAACTCTGCAGTGGATGAATATTCACCCTCTGTGATCTATAATTAATCCATAGGCCAATTTTTATAAAATAAATTGGCAGACTGTTTTTAGTTCATATTTGCTGGGTAATTGCTTCTGTCTAATCTTATTACAGTAATTACTATTGTTCATAAGTTCATAGTGAGTTGACCATTGTCATTTTTAAAATAAATTATTAATATTAATATTGTTACTAGATCTAGTAATTATCTACAATTTCTTGTATTAGTACTATTATTATTATATTTATGTTTACCTCAATCTGTATACTAATTACTTTAGTAGCATCAAATAGTTGAGAATTATCATTTATTATTAGTTACTAGTTGCCTCAGTATGGGTGACACAGTGGAATGGCTACTTAGATCTAGACTAGAAGCAGCATAGGAAAAACTGTTTAATCTTACTATTATTATTACTAGATCTATAGTTTCTATTCTACACCTATTCTTAGTTGTATAATGAATATTTTGCCTATGCGTTCTTGTATAGCGGCAATCGCTCGTGGATATTAATCTAATCCCTCTCCAGTGCACAAAAAGTAGATTGTATAATTATTGAGTCCTATATTTATTCTAGTTATTATTAGTTTCTTCTGGCGAAATAATTTTTCGTTAGGTCTAGATCTAGATCTACATTTTTTTTTCTTTTATGAGTAGATCTCTAGACGAATTCTACCTAGAGAGGTCTAAACACCCCATTAAGAATAAGCCCGTTGGTCGATGCGGTCAGCAAAAAAAAAAATAATTTCGTTTAGCATTTGCCAAAATTTTAGATCTAGTCTATACATCCAGATCTAGACTCTAGACTCTATGTCATTTTTGTTTGTAAAACTGCGCGCATTAAAAAATGTACTAGATTCTAGGCCTAGTTCTAGATCTAGATCAATGTATAGTGTCGACTACTTTTTTCACTGACGCTCTCTGCCCTCGGCAAGATCAGACTGGCCTAGTTTTCCGGTAAGAGTCGGCGAGCTGTTTCATTGGCTCATTCGTACTTGTTTTTACAGCGTCGATCCTGTTGCCATGATAACGCGTAAAGCTCAACACAGCTGGGCATGTTTATGATTCGATATTCGTGTTTAGACATGGTGGCTTTCGTGACCTAAAACTGATAAGAATGTAGTCAGTCGATCACTATTTTGCACGTTGATCGCATGTATTTCATGGATGTGTGATTTTATTTAAAACAATAATTAGTTAATAAATATAGATCTAGAATCTGGTTAAAAATCTTTTGGCCTGCTTCGTTTTTCATCTATGGATTAGAATTGATTAGATCCATTAATTTTTGGGGTGGTTTGTGTAGGAAACTTCCTTCTTTTTCAAAGTACTAGATCTAGGTCCAATTCAGTATTACTAATAATATAATAGCTTTCACCGTGTGTGTAGGTTTATTCGTCAGCGGTATCAGCAGTATGAAAACGATGTTTCTCAGTTTGATTTCAGGTTGGGTTTTTAGAATTAAAAATGTTAACTAGGTTTACTTATTAGATTTTTTAAATGCTGTATTACTGATTTACTGTCAGATTGTACAGATCGATTTTATCAATACTTGTGCAGTTAGAACAAACTAAATGTGAAATATGTAACAGATAAAATATGTGTAATAAATTATAAAATATTTGTTAAAAACTGTATTTACTTTTCATTAAAGCATTAAAGCATTTAGGAAGCCTCCAAATTAAAATTAACACAGAAGAAAATGCTGAGAAACAGCCAACAGAAGGAACAAAAACAAAAAGTTTTCACAATGCCTGTTACAGACCCCGTACCAGGAGTACTGTCACTATTTGGAATCTTCCTGACTCTGTTATTGTACACATTCTGAGAGGGATGCATGTTTGTGATTTATTGTCTTTCAGATCTGTAAGTTTTTTTTAAATACAAAAGTCACAAAGTCTATTGGTTAGTTGTTGTTACAAATACCTTTTTGAATAGGGTTATGTCTTTTACAGTTGTTGTTTGGTTACTTGGCTATTAATTTATTTAAATTTTACAAAGAGGTAGCTGACCAATAATGTTATGGGCCTGTTGATTACTTTAAGGACCATATGCACATATTTTTGCTACCCAATTAATAAAACTTTTATATTTGACTCACTAACATGTTTGTCTTCAGGTTCATCCATGTTACCGTGATATTGTAGACAACAACAACAGTTTGTGGTGTTATGCCTCATTTGCTGACACTTGGCCTGATGAGAAAAACCTTCATCATTTTGTCAAGTAATTACAATTTTAACTAGATCATTTATATTTTATTATTTTAATTCTGAGTGCTGTATATGACAAACAAATTATTTAAAACAAAAAAAACTTATGCTGATGTTTTAATCAGGGCTGCAGAGAAAAAGAACATTGAGGCTGCTATTAAACTTGCTGTTGCATACCTCTATAAGGAAGGCTGTAAGTATTATTGCATTTTCAATAGCTGTGACAATACAATATTTTCATAATTTATATTTATATATATATATATATATATATATATATATATATATATATATATATATATATATATATATATATATATATATATATATATATATATATATATATATATATATTATAAATTCTGCGACCACTTTTAGAACTAAAACTAAACATCTTCCTTTTTTTGTTTTTTAAATGGAGATTTGTGATTATTTATGTTCAATATAAAAATTCTGATTCCTCTAAAACAATTTTGTTAAACATAAAGGTATAATTTTTCAATTATCTGTTTTATTTTCAGTAACCAAAGAAGATATATCAAAAGTCAGCCTTAAAGCTGCCCATTATTTATGTTTAGCTGAAACTTTAACTCCAAATACGTTTCCATTTTTCTGGATATTTATACGACCACCTTGGTCACCTGATGGATCTTGCTGCAAAATTCAAACATTCCTGCACATAAAATCAATATTAGAAAAGGTAGGCTTTAAATTTACTGATCAATTAGTTATAGATATTGTATAAATTCTTCTCGTGCTGATGGCTTACTAACGTGTTTTATTTTAACAACCAGACGGAAAATCCTGATCTGGCATTTGGTGTTGCATTGACTCTGAAGTTACAAAGGCTTTCCATGCAAACCGACTCTAAAGAGGAAGAGCAGAAGTATTTTAAAATAGCCGTTGAGCAAAAGTCTGCAGCTGCTGCATTTTTTTCACTCTTAGATGTCATCCCCGAAGAGGTAAATTTTCTTTAATTAAAATAAAATTAACGTTGACAGTATTTAGTTGTTTTTTTTTCCCCTTTTCTTTCCATACGTTTAATCGGTAATTTTTTCTTTTCTTTGTAGCCTGACAAAGCCAAGGAGTTGGAACGCATTAGGCTCTTTAGGCACATTGCCTCCAGTAATGTTCTAGAAGCGAAATTGAGCCTTATACGATGCTATACCCAAGGCCAGTATGGAGGCATTTCAAGTTTAATGGCTCAGGAATTTGTACAGCAATTTTTTTCTTCATCTGCACCCTCAGGAATTCATCTGACTTTCACCAGTGGCCGAACATCAGATATCAGGTACTTATTTTTCTCTCTTAACATGAATTAGATAGGCAAAAGCTATTTTTTTTTTTTTTTTTTAAATTATTGTAACATTTAAGGGCATGGGCGGGTGATGAGTACCAACTTCCTTATTTCCGGGTCTAAAGATGTAGTACTTGGCTAATAGTTATAACTCAAAGAGTTAAGCATAAAAATATTTTTTTAATTCTTCCGTTGCCATGGTGACGGCGGCCATATTGGATTTTATTGACGATTTTAAAATGGAAATAACTCAAAAATGGTCTGTACAAATTTCATGAAAACTTAATATATTCTGCAGACACATGTGTTTAAGACTTCTGATAGATTACATTTTCAAAAAAGAAAATAGGTTTTTTTTTTTACTTTTTTTTTTCAAACATCGCTGTAAAAATTTCATTATTTCGTCCAATTTTTTCACTATTTCAACAACAAAATTTTTTTTTTTTACAAAAAATCCAAAAGTGTTCTATCAGTTTTATTTGAACATATATAAAGAGTAACTGGAGCAAATTTAGTTCAGTTCTGATAATTATTAACAAAGTTATTTCAACAATTGTACAAAAAAACATCAAACTGAGAAAAACGCAAAAAACTAACAAAAAGTTGCAAAAAATGAAAATTTATCGCTGTATGTCACTAAAATCGACCACATTTATAGCCTGAAGTATGGTGCTGCTGAATATATTCCTTCTGAGCTTGTTCAGCTGTTAGTTTTCTTTTTTTTACCTAGAGCTGTAGTAAAGCTGTTGTCATGGCGTCTTTTTTGGCGTCGTTCACTGGGTCTTCGACTATGGTTTCCTTCTTTTGACAGCAATGCCATAGCATGCCTGGGCCCAAAATTGAATTATTCTATCGCAGAAACAGCAGTATATTTTGTATGGTCTCATGTCTAAAGCCAATTATGATAAGACGATGTCTTTGTCATGGCGTCTTTTTTGGCGTCGTTCACTGGGTCTTCGACTATGGTTTCCTTCTTTTGACAGCAATGCCATAGCATGCCTGGGCCCAAAATTGAATTATTCTATCGCAGAAACAGCAGTATATTTCGTATGGTCTCATGTCTAAAGCCAATTATGATAAGACGATGTCTTTGTTTATTGTGAAAGGCGTTGTTCTGGATTATTTTGCAGTTGTATAATTACCAGTGTCTGTAAAACTGTGTCTTACATTGCCACAGTTTCTTAGTAAATGTGCATATTACATCTGCACCAGTGCTTGTCTGAATAGTGCTAGATTGAGTAGAGGTAGCTGCAATCAGTTTCATTCGGACGTGCCCTAGCTTTAGTAAATTAGTTAGATGTGTGTATCTATTTTTAGCGAGTGTTTTGTTCTACCCATTATCGAAAGAGAAACAAATTAAATCGTCTCACTGCTTATGATAATTCACACAAATTAATCTAAACTGTTAATATTTTATTTAATTGATATAATTATATGTTAAAATAATGAGTATTTCACAGAAGCTTAGAGAAACAAAACTAGATCAAACTTAGCAACGCGCTGAAACTAAGGGAATGTTTACTTCCGAAGCGAAACGACCAATCGCTAACTAGCTTCCGCAGTTGTATGCCAATGAAAAAATTGAGGTCAAAAATTTGCATACCGGAAAAACCTGACTTAGTAAAATAAACAACTTTATGACGTAGAAAAATAATCCCATTAAAATAGGTATTTTGATTGGTCCTTTAATTTTAGAACAAATAAAGAAAGGAGGTCACGGCCTTTCCATTGATATGAAACACATTAGGCTTCCGCGAAATCTAATAGTATTTTTCTAGGTCAAAATTTGGCTATTTTTACCGAAAAAGTGAACAAATGACCCTGAACACACCACTTTGAACCCGGTTTTTCATAAATAAATAATGTTTTCAGGGTCATAACAATGTAATTTTTAGATTCAACGATGGTTATTCTGTATAGATCAAGTAAAAGTGGGAAATCGATGATTAAGTGGATTTATGACGAAAAGTACACCCGCCCATGCCCTTAAGTTGTGAGTTAAGATGTTTAAAACTTCAATGTTTCATTTTGTCTCTTTTAGCCGCTACATTTTAGTTGACTGGTTGGTTGAGGTGGTTGGAATGAAAGACTTCTCCGCACATACATTATATCTGGCTGTGAGCATGTTTGACAGATTTTTGCAAGTTAGGAAGGTGCAACGTAGTCAAGTTCAGTTGCTGGGTGTGGCAGCCATGGTTGTCAGTTCAAGGTTAGTGTTGTTAATATACTTTAAAAATAATACACTTAAGGTTGAATCTAGAATTATACAGGTTGATTAAATGCAATAGAAATTAACATTGAATGTTTAATTTTATAGATATCTGGGATTTGATATACTTACCATCAAGGAAGCGGCTTGGTTGACCGATAATAGCTATACCTACCATGATGTTGTTAGGATGATGGGTGAATTAGTAGCTGCATTGAATGGAGATTTACGGGTAAACTATTTCAAACATTTACACTCAAATAACAAACCGTCTGTTGTCTTGAATTTTATTCCTGAATTTTCCTTTAAGTTGTGGTGTCTTAGACTTTTCTTACCTCAGATTGCTATATTCTTCTAGTAGATTATTATTTCATTAATGTTTATTCAATACATTTACTTTATACTCTTTAAAATTCTGAATAGGTATTGACCATTCAAGATTATATCAAGGTGCTTGTGTCCATGGTAGGAGAAGTTGGCTACTCTGCCATGTTGATTGAATACATAGCCATGTTATGTTTGCTTCAGTCTGAGATGGGGCAGTATAGCCCAGCGGAGATAGCAGCATCATGTTTACTGCTCTCTAGGCTCCTGCTCAACCATGGTGAGAATTGTGATTATTGTTATGCATATTTTAAAATGAAAAGGTACTAAATCAAAATTACATTCAGCTGGCTTATGAAAGTACTTTATTCTTCATTATTTGACATTTGTTATTTAATATATTGTACCTAAATATAAGTGACATTTTAAAATCTTAATTCAGCTGATCCCTGGCCAACAGTGGTTCAAGAATGGACAGGATTTAGCCAGGATTCACTCAGTCTCTGTACATTTCATATCTACAACAAATGGTAGGTTAAATTATTAGGACTTGATTAGCCATAAAAAGGACATAGACTCGTTTTTACTTTCAGTTTACTTAATATTTATCAAGTAAGACTTGGCAGCTGTACACTTGTAGTACTTTTTCTGTATTCTAGTTGAATTAGGATAACTTAACTATTAAATACTATGTAAATTTGTAGTACATTACACCTGAGTCCATATAGTGGTTCTTTAAACAAAACAAGTTCTACAGAATATAAATCAGGAACAGCCCATATTTATCAAGCCGTATTTTAGATAGTTTGTGTTATGAAGTATAGTTTAACATACTAATTATCAGCGAGTTGAAAGCTGTATTCATTACTTAACAAAAAAAATTTTTTATGCGTCTAATTTACAATAATAAAACTTTCAAGTAAACAATATATTGAACAATAGGTGATTAATATTCTGATTCTGACCAGAGTTTTTGCATACTTAAATTTCAGTTTGCTAGAAGGTTCTGAGGTTGAATACAGAGAGACAAAACTTCAAGCTGTTAAAATGAGATATGCAGATGTCAATAGATATTCAGTCAGCAGTATTGAGGTATTTTATTTCTTTTAATAATATAAGTTGAGTAGTTTTTCTACAAATCACTGGTGTACATATTCATTATATTGTATTTAAATTTTACCATTTTGTCTAATCAGATTATAGGTCATAAAGAACTTTGCCGCCGGCTTGGTGTCACTAAACTTATCAGTGATGGTAAAGATACTAAGGCTATCAAGTTTAGAAACACAGATGAGTTGATAATGTCTCCCCATAGAAGCATGAGTAAAGATTATCATCGTCATCTAAATCTGTCATTTGAGGAAGGTTGGCTAGATCGCAGCAATGCTGCTACTCCCCCAATAAAAAAAGCCTATGTTCTTGATGAAGGTGTGAGTGGCTATGAAGGTGATCTAGAGGATGATTCTGATGGTGAGAAAAATTATTTTTAATTTAGGTATTTCCTAGTAATGTTAAATTAGTAGCCATTGATTTTTAGATGTTGAAACAGAAAGCATTTTCTTTAGGTTTCATTTTTTTATTTATTTTTCCTCAGAGTCATTCAGTGATAAATCAGACGTGCTGTATGAGTTAAATGAGGAATCGGATCTGGACAGATCTGTCTTGGTGGATGCAATAGACAACAAAGACCTGGATGTTTCATTAGTCGAAGATGATGAAGAAAGTGTCAATAGCGAGTCCGCAATGATTAGTGGCACTACTTTGTTCAGCTGCCTGCGCATTGATGAGAAACTGGCCTGTTTATCCAGCATGTGTCTGTCAGGCAGCAACATGGCTTGTCATTCTGCCAGATTGTCAACATCTTCGTGTATTTCTAATTGTTCATGTGTGAAGTCAAAGTCCTATACCTTAGGCTCATCCAGCGTCACATCAGGGTTTGCCTCTTCCTCTGGTTTATCCTTCTCCTCGCCATCATTGCTCTTTACGTCTAGTGCATCAACTTCTGAAAGCTACAGCAATGTACAAAATGCTAGGATGTGTATACCCTGTGGGAACATCCAGTCAGCCCCACGCACCTCAAGGAAAAGTAAAGGAAATGCGAATAGCTTTAACACAACAGCAGATGTGGAGCAGCCATGTCTATTCTCTATCAGGAAATCCAAGTCTTCTGTTGATTTATCTTCTTTCTTGCCCGCTGCACCTTCAGGTTCTAGTTTGAGTGCCCAGGCAAATGCTTCATTGAACAAACAATCCAGTCATGATATCAGCCAATCTTTCTACTCACTGAGACCATCCCATGATCCTCAGCCACCCGACAGTGAACATAAAATTGTGTCCACCCCAGGCAACTCTCATAGCACCACTCTCAATTCTACCACCCAGTCGTTCAGACTGTTACCAACTACATGCTCTGGGAAATATTTGTCCCCCACAGAAAAGAATGCAGTGCGTTATCAATCTACAACAGACAGAACTGATCTCCTGGTACCTGCCACCCCTGAAACAGTGCCAGAAACACATAGCTCTAACAGAGCACCAATGAGAAATACTGAAAATCTTTGTTCCATCTCTTCAAGCAGTGCCAACTCTTCAGGTTATACTTTAAAAAAGGCAAGGCTGGATTATTCCGATTCTTTGAGATCTGCCGTTGAACTTGCTCAAAACAAGCTTGGCCTTACTGCCAGCATCAGTAACTGTGATAAACCAAGTGAATCCAATTTGCATTTCAGTCCCCTGATTCGTTCAGAGCAACCAAGTCAGTATGTGGAGAGTAAGAATGTTCAGCCGCTTGCCAGGAGAAAGAGGAAAAGTTGTCTCTAGAAGTGGTGTTTAAAAGTTATTTATTATACTCTTTGAGAAAAAGTTGGCCATTGCAAGATTTTCTTTTAAAAAGATTGTTTTATTTAAATATTATAGTCTTAACACAATTGTTTTATAATGGATGTGCAATGATTACATCAACATGTGGTGCAACTGTGTATTCAGTTTCATTTAAAGTATTCGTTCTGTGTGATTTTTTTTTCCATTGTGATTTCTGTTTCAAAATTGTAGTTTTTTTTTTTTTTTCTAAAATTGTACATAGGTGGTTTAACTGAACCAAAAAAGTATATTGTGCTTTTATTAACCTCTCAACTCACATGAAAAATTGTATGTATTTTTTCCACTGCTAGAAATGCAGAGCATAATTTTTACGTTACCAACCAACTGTAAGTGCTAGTATTAATGAATAATCCTGACAGACAGTAGCATTTTTGTCCATTAAGTTTATTTCTCATAAATATAAAGTGCAATTTACCATATCACCTTTTTTTTTTTATCCTGCAAGTTTTTTTCTTGCGGCTTTTTGTATTAGAACCATAGACATAGATTCATCTCATTTTCATTGTCAAGTTTTATCATTCCAGAAACGCAGCATAGGTAATTAATCATTAAGAAATCATTGATAAAATACTGTGTATTTAATTATCGACACTCATCAACACAGGTCTCAACAGGGCATCAATTTGTATATTTATCAGTATTTATTAAAGTGAAGGCTATCTTTACTGCACTGCTCATAGTAATAGTCGTATTCAATAAGTTTACAAATACATTTTTTAAAAATGTGTATGGTATTGATGGTGTATTATTTTATTACTTTTTTACACTTAAATGAATGCATATTTTTTTATACATTGTTTTTTCCTTAGGAGAAAAAGCTCAACACTAGGGAATAAACTGCAGGGGTTTTTGTTATTGATTTAGTTTAGATTGTAGCTTGAGTTGACCAGTAGGTTTTAGCCAACTACTGTTCACACACACACTGTGCCAAACAATGTTAACTCTTCCCCTGGTTGTTTCTGTTTACTGTTTCAAATTAGCTAGCCAATTGAATAGTAGATTGTATAACTTCTTTCAAGAAAATGTATGTTATTTTTTAAATTCTTTGTTTACCTATCTATTGATCTCTATTATAAGTACTATATGCAACCTTGATAAAATCTCATAACTGTTTGTGTAAATTCTTACTGTTGTATTGTCTTGTTTAGAGTAATATAAACTTTTTATTGATTTACAACTTGATCATTCCCATTTCATGACACCTAAAGTGTTCTTGGGTAAAGTAAACATAATTCCTTGGTAATAATGATGAATAGCTTTATGAATATCTTACAAGATTCTTTGTTAATTACAGCTTTATGATTACCTTACAACCTCCATGTTTCAGTAATATTTTAAACTGTTTCGACTAGCTTTACAATTTCTGTCTTGTGGTAATCAGTGGAGTATCTCTTTATCATGGCTTTAAGTTTTATTTTTCTAGTACATGTCATCCTTACCCCTTGCCTTTACCTTCTTCGTTATTCTTCATGTGGTGTGGGTAGCTTTTATTAATCCAGTTGACCCAGCAGCTTTTCCATCTATACTACACACAGAAACGTGTGTATCAACATGGCTATCAGAAAACGAAATATGTGGGATACAGTGTTGGCCTATATTTAATACTTTAAACCATATCTATATAAACACATAATATTGTCCTTTTATATTGTTTGTACTGTTGTCTTGACTACTTCATCACAGGGTTACGGTTAGTTCCTTTGGTGATACTTGTGATGGCATTGTGATTACAAGTAGAGTTAACTAACCCTATAGCACCAAGTATATTTCTTACGAGACTTTACCATCACAGGGTTACGGTTAGTTCCTTTGGTGAAACTTGTGACGGCATTGTGATTACAAGTAGAGTTAACTAACCCTATAGCACCAAGTATATTTCTTACGAGACTTTACCATCACAGGGTTAGGGTTGGTTCCTTTGGTGAAACTTGTGACGGCATTGTGATTACAAGTAGAGTATAACTAACCCTGCAGCACTGACTTAACCATCTATATGTTTGAGTACAGGCCAGATGTGCTTGTATTCCCAGGGAAACTGATACATCCCTGTCTTTTTATTGCTTCCATGTTGTTGATTGTTGTGGAGTTTTAATGTAGCCACCATTCCTGCTGATGAAGCAGTTTTTTTTTTTAAACTACCTATCAATATTTGATGTCACTTTGGTTACAAAAATAGCATATTTTATATTTAATTATAAATGTCTTTTATTGTATAGATATCAAATTAAATAAAATGTTATAATATATACATTGTTTTCTGTTATTAAACGTTTTAAAAATTGGGGGGGTTACTGCAGTTGGCAGTATAATTTCAAAGTATGAGTATCTACTTGTGATAGCCGTCACTCCTTGAGCAGCATAAACACATAAACCAGTTCTGGCTGGGCCAACATTTCTAGCTGTTTTTCTAAACTTCTATACCTAAATATAGACATGAGTCATATAGTGAAAAAAAACTTGGATTATTGGGAAATTTCCTTTTATTAAAAAAATCATTTTTTTTTTCATTTCATTCCACGTGATGCCAAAATAATAAAATCTGCCAGGTTATCCCCCTTACGTGGCCTCACGTATTATTTATATAAAACAGCTCAGCTTGGCGATTTCTTTTGGTTACCTAGCTGTTGATTAATATTACTTTAAAGACTTCATATCCTACCCATAACCAGTTGGAGAGGAAAATTATTTTTATTAAAAGAAATCAGTACGATTTGAAAAGCCAAAGTAGTAATTAATTTTTTTTTAAAAAGGCCTCGAGTGAGACACTTCAACCTGTAAATTCATATTTCATTCAACGAATAAATTGTAAACAGTGAAAAACTACTGCTAACACTTTTCCGACATTTTGAAGTTTTTTGTATCGCATCTACCCCTCCCCCCTGAAACTTCATCTCCCCCACCCATTAAACACCGAACCGAATTTGATAATTAATAAATTGTGCTCACAGTCTACTAATAGGCTACACGACAAGTAAAACAATTCCCCGATGTTTTAAAAATAGATATTTTTGTTTTCCCAGTATGACGTCAATATGCATATGAAGAAAAAAAAACACCGTAGACCTAGGCCTAGTTCTTGAACGCATGCGGGAAATACAAAGCCACTCCTGCATTCTCTATGTAGCTGTTTAGTTGGACATACTGTTTTCAACAGTTACTGATTTTGGTTTCACAAAAAAAAAACAACAACTAAGAATGCAGATGAAAATATTTGCCTTTTTTGTTGCCTTTTCCTCCGGTATGTATTTTTTAAATTAAATATTAAAATTATAAGCTGAGCAATTCTGCCAGAAACTAATTTATAAAGGTTTATTTATAGTTTTACTTTGTCGTTTAGCTAAAATATTTTTGTGCGTGTTTCAAACTTATCGATTACACTCCCTTACTGCTTATTGACTTTTGTTATTTAATATCTTTGCATTATCACCGCTGTCAGAAATTAAATGCCCCTTAATAACGTAACTAATTTAATTTTCCAGGGTCTCTAGCCTAAGTTTCTTTCAGGCCTCTTTTTTTTGGGGGGGGGGGGGGGGAATTGGAATTTTTTTTAGTAATAACTGGAATTTAATTCCCCACGAGCAGTTTCTTCCAGGCATCTCTTCGAGGGGGCTCCGCCCCCCCCCCCCGAACGAAATGGAATTTATATAGAAAATATATACTTTTAATAGTGTCCGCTCCCCCCCCCCCCCCCCGAAAATTTCAAGTGCCCCCCCCCCCCCCCGGAGAAAAAAAGTCTGGAAGAAACACTGCCCACGAGTAGCCCTACTGAGTACGAGTGTATCTTTCAGATACATTTCTTCTTGGGGGGGGGGGCATGGAAGGCGGTCTTGAAATTTCGGGGGAGGGGTGTCGGAGTACATATTTTGTGTATACATTATATTTCGTTCCGACGGATTGGGTGACTGAAGATATGCCTGAAACTGCTGAGTACTGCTGTGTCAATGTATAAGTTAGACTAGACTATATGCAAGTTAATTCAATTTTTTGTCGAGACTTTTCGGTTTAGCAACCAAGAGCTTTACCGACTCGACCACGCCGACCCCCTATCCAGTTGTATCATTGAGTTATGTCACCCCACCCCATATCAACACATTTGAATCCCCGGTTTGGTATCACCCGTCTCCTCTACTATTTTATTATTTTAACTGGATTAAATATTATTATGACAGTAAATTTTACGAACTTTCGATTTAGTGTAGTCGAGCACGGGCTGCGTGCCTTTGGTACCAAAATACCTATGTACTTATTTCAATCACTGGAAAATTAAATGGATAGCTTTAGCACTCTCATTCTTTTATTCTAATACAGTGACTCCAAACGTGGCCATTTCCCTATCCTGAATCCTAACCAGTGGTTTTTTTTTTTAGAGATTACTCCCCCCCCCCCCCCCCCCCACACACGGACGAAACAGAAAAATAAATGGCTATACACTTAAGATACGGTAAACATAAAAGTACCCATTCCTGTGTATCCTTCAAGGTATGTGGGCGTTTGATATGACCCTCGAAGACTTCCAGAACTCCGTCTGTCCGTCCGGCACCCTGAAGTGTGAGTTTGACGGCAGCTGCTGTAACGCTGAGAGTCAGTTCTGTGACCCGCTTGTACGAACATGCAACGACGCCTTCCCCAAAGACGCGGACAAACTCCAGACTTGCTGCAGGGAGGCGGGGAACGCATCGACCAGTTCGAGGCTGATTGACGTCTGCTACTTCAAATTTGGAAAAGATTTTCTCCACGACAAATGTGCCGGCACTTTAGGTGTGTATAATATTTGGCAATTTTAGCCCTGTTTTGGGTGTGTAGCTATCCTATTGTTTGTTGTTAAAATTATTCTTCAAATAATACGAAAGCTAATAATATTTTTACCTAAATAATATTTGCCCTAATTTTAAATGTTAGCGAATTAAAGTATATTTATTAGTTTGTTTCATATTTTATGATCCCATTTTATGTTTTAGCTAATTTTCCCATTTGATTTGTATGGTTTAAATATATAGATAATTGAGATAAATGAAATTCAACGGATTATTTCGTTTTATTTCCATAGACGAGAGCTCTGACAGATTGCTGTTCATTCTGACTGTCGTGTTTGCCAGTACTGCTTTCGTCTTGACTGTTTATTCGATTGTAGTGACAATAAAACTAATAAAGTCCCAGCGTCGCAGTACAAAGCGATGCCAAGGAGACGCCGAAAAGCCACACAAAGGTAAATTTAGTTATTTCAATAGAATTTAATTAGTTTGAAGCGTAACCCATAGTAACCAAATGGAAACGAGCCAGTCAGCGTATCGATGCGTAAAACACGAAGTCTAATGAATATTGCGACTGATAAAACACGAAGTCTAATGAATATTGCGACAGATGTAGATACTAACACATACTTTTAAGAGACGTCCATAAACGTCACACAGAAATGAAGGGTAGGACATCTATGAATGTGTGACTCGAGGACGGGGGGGAGGGGGGGTAATTTATCTTGTTTTTTTCTTTTAGAAGACATTACAGATGGAAAAAAAAAACGTGCTAATAATAATTAGTTATGGTTATTGTTATTTAATATGAGTGGACATGGTGGGGGGGGGGGGAGAGGGGGTACGTGCGGGACGTGAGCAGGCTCGAGTAATTGGGGGGGGGGGGTGACTTTTTGTGACGATTTTAGACGATGCGAGGAGCGCATGCGTTTATATGGTGGGTGGGGGAAGGATCGACCTTTACAAAGCATGGTGCTATTTATGTGTACTTTTTTTTATAGCTAGATAATTTTTTTTTCCTTTGTTTTATTTTCTCTGACCAGCGGACGAATACGACCTGAATAGACAGTTAGCACCCTTGATGGGGGCAAACGGGTCCAACCCACACGCTGGTTCAGCAGAGAGAACAAATCGTCCCGACGACATTTCCCTGAATTTGACATCAAGAGCTAGAGCTAGTGCCGCCAATGTCAGTGATTCCAGCGGCGTGGAAGCAGAAGTGAACAGACTGGCCTCTCCTGTTGAAGAGGGCTGCATCCATCAACCGATGGTGTCTTTGGCGGGGGCGACAAATTTTCCAGTCACCAACGTCAACGAAACGTCAGAAGTTGTCACCAGCGGTTGTCAGTACACACCAACAACTGAAACTAAAAGAGTTTAATTATGCATGGTTGACGGTATTGTGGGCTTGTTTTTTTTTTTTATTTAAATGTCACCGGGGAGGTCTTTAAAAACGGTTTGTTTCCTTCTTAAAAACGTGTCCGCAGCAGTTCAGGACTGTATGACGGCGACGACTTAGGTAAACACAAATAGTTAAATTAATGTGGTGACTATATTAAATTAATACTTGATTATGACCACAGTACAACTCAGATACCAATACGATAATGACCAGTTTACGATAGTGTACTGATGTTATGTTGACATTCAATGACACTATAATCACAGCTATTTCGCTGACGTCACCAAAAAAAGGTCACGGTTAGACCGTTGTTCCAATGACCTATCAAGTTGTGAAGTCACCCTACACCAGATGTGTGAGGGGAGGGTGGGGGATGGTCGTACAAGAACAAATGTCAATAACGACAAAGGCTTACAGTCATAAGTGCAACATGGACAAAACGCCGACATGGACAGGGGTCGAAAGACTATAGGCCGAATGTCGTAATGCCGACATTGACAGGGGTCGAAAGACTAAAGGCCGAATGTCGTAATGCCGACATTGACAGGGGTCGAAAGACTAAAGGCCGAATGTCGTAATGCCGACATTGACAGGGGTCGAAAGACTAAAGGCCGAATGTCGTAATGCCGACATTGACAGGGGTCGAAAGACTAAAGGCCGAATGTCGTAATGCCGACATTGACAGGGGTCGAAAGACTAAAGGCCGAATGTCGTAATGCCGACATTGACAGGGGTCGAAAGACTAAAGGCCGAATGTCGTAATGCCGACATTGACAGGGGTCGAAAGACTAAAGGCCGAATGTCGTAATGCCGACATTGACAGGGGTCGAAAGACTAAAGGCCGAATGTCGTAATGCCGACATTGACAGGGGTCGAAAGACTAAAGGCCGAATGTCGTAATGCCGACATTGACAGGGGTCGAAAGACTAAAGGCCGAATGTCGTAATGCCGACATTGACAGGGGTCGAAAGACTAAAGGCCGAATGTCGTAATGCCGACATTGACAGGGGTCGAAAGACTAAAGGCCGAATGTCGTAATGCCGACATTGACAGGGGTCGAAAGACTAAAGGCCGAATGTCGTAATGCCGACATGGACAGGGGTCGAAAGACTAAAGGCCGAATGTCGTAATGCCGACATCGACAGGGGTCGAAAGACTAAAGGCCGAATGTCGTAATGCCGACATGGACAGGGGTCGAAAGACTAAAGGCCGAATGTCGTAATGCCGACATGGACAGGGGTCGAAAGACTAAAGGCCGAATGTCGTAATGCCGACATCGACAGGGGTCGAAAGACTAAAGGCCGAATGTCGTAATGCCGACATGGACAGGGGTTGAAAGACTAAAGGCCGAATGTCGTAATGCCGACATGGGCAGGGGTCGAAAGACTAAAGGCCGAATGTCGTAATGCCGACATCGACAGGGGTCGAAAGACTAAAGGCCGAATGTCGTAATGCCGACATCGACAGAGGTCGAAAGACTAAAGGCCGAATGTCGTAATGCCGACATGGGCAGGGGTTGAAAAACTAAAGGCCGAATGTCGTAATGCCGACAAAAAGTCGAAATTCAAACGTAGTGCTCCTAAAGCCATACGAAACTCTGATATATACCAGCCGACTTTCGCTCAAGTCATTCTTACACTATATTTCATTAATGATTAAACAAACCATTTAATTTTTAAATATTACGAGGATGCCTTTCATTGAGCTGTATACATCGTAGACATTATCAATTGTCAGTTATTTGATTATAGAAAAACCTGTTTCAATGCAGAAGAGTATTAGAGAAAAGAATCAGAGATGTATATCTCCATATTTGTATTGTTAACCAGTGTTTTGGTTATCATCCTTTCTTACACCAGAGTGAAAGTTAGAGTATAAAAATGAATGAACACCTGTGTGTAAAGTAAAAAATGCGGGCGATTTAGTCGTTGTGTAAATATATCAATGAACAATTAAAGCTTATATCTATAAATATGTACATGCTTATGTTAAAAAACCTGTAGTATTTATTCTTATTTTAGTTTATACACACACGTAATTTTAATTAATTTAAATTTGTTCTTCTTGGTTCAACTAGCGGGCTAGGTCTGATCACAAAAGACATTTTTGTTAATTAGTGTTTAGATAATTAGATACGTTTTGTACTATGTATATATTCATATGTAAGTACATTCATTAAATAAAAAGATTTAATTTAGATATATTTGTTTTTTTTTGTTATTCTTTAAAATCTGCACGCATAAATATGTCATAGTAAATTAAAACCCACCACAATACCCCATATAACACAGACCCTCATATTAATTTGTCTAGGAACCCCCATCCCCTTCCAACACACACAAACCACACTAACCACAACACAATTGTGTACAACAACAATTTGAGAAAAACAACATTTGAATACTAGCTCTGCATGTTACAAACTCATCACCAACAAGTGAAGAGAATGAGTATCAAGTCATATTCATGGATCGAACCAGGCCTAAGTTTAAAGATAAAATATAAATTTAGGCAATTCAAAGGAAGTGTTTTATATTCTTGCTCTAAACAAATACGGCGCGGCGTAGTCGGGTGGTAAGGTATTTGACTTGCAAACACGAAAGACTCCAGTTCGAATCCCGGTTTCATGTAATGATGCAAGTCTAAGCATATAATTACAAGAAGCATATTATTACAAGTTAAGGAACGGAGTAAGGCTAGTATTGTTTAGATAGCGTTGGTCAAGCCGTTATTACTGTTCAAATAATTAGGAACCAATCAGTATTGAGATGATCAGTCTCGGAGAGATGAACGATGAGAGAGCGTAGGTTACAGTTGAGGAGTAGATTGTAGTAGTAGGAGAAATTTATAGTCGGTCGGTTAGATAGAAGTAGTAAAGTAGGTTAGTAGATGGCAGTACAATTATCATTAGGCGCTAGTTGATAGGTGTGCATAAGGAAAATTAAATGATATTTGAACTTGGGAATGTGTCAGTTTACATCGGAGGAACTAAGAGAAGGGTCTTGATCCACTAATATACAAACAGTTTATACACATTTTAAGGTTAAGCCATTACAAATAAACATAAACTGCGCAGTTAAACTATTGCATCATTATCGTGCCAGCGAATACAGTTATAAAGACACGTAAACGGAGAAAATCCGATTACGTGTAAGAGTTATCTCGCTTACTTAGGTCTCCTGACAATGAGTCAGCGTTTATCTGATGTTGTGAAATGCATTTTTTCATTCAGGACCTCATGTTCTCTACAGGGCTGCTGTATATATTTTGCTAGCTGCAGTCGAATCTTTCTAGAAAAATCGGAACGAATGAATTTGATTTTACGACAGAGGGCTAAATCTACTCTTTATGACTAGTCTAGCTATCAGAAGAAATTTGCCCCCACCCCTCCCCCACTTTTAGAATTACTTCCGTAATCACGTCAATATCCCCCCCCCCCCCCTTAGATAGCTCGATCTAGAATCTACTTTCTCTAAAAAAAATCTTGTAAAAATATTTTTTTCCCAAATATTTGAACATTTTAACAGAGAAACAATATTTGCTTTAAAATTAATACATGACTGTATAAACTTAGTCCTTGGTACAAGTCCGTTAATAAAAATGTTAGGCTGTGGACAGTAAGTGAATAGTATCCTCACACTTGTTATTGCGTTAAAAATTACATATTAAATTAGCTTTGTTTGGAAACACTTGTAAATATTAGACAGGAGAAATTGTTATTTTTAGCTAGAGATGTACACGCAATTGGAGCTAGGCTATGACGTCGACATCTTAAGGAGTGGCGCACTTTTCAACTACCTTTTGTTAAATTTAATGATATGCATGCACGGGGGGGGGGGGGGTGGATAACAGTGAGACATAAACACCTTAATAGGATATTCCTCGTGTCAAATTGTCGTGGCATTGGTTCAGATTAGTTCACATTACTTGTCGTCCATTTCACTCGTTTCTTATCATCACTTGATGTGGCAGTTCACAACGGGCTAGTCTAGTCGAGGTGTGCTCCGTCTAAGGATTGATAGCAAACATGGCGTGGCGATTAAATGTTATTTTAATGGGGTTTTGGCTTTTTCTAACGACCAAGACAGGTACGTCGCTTAGTATTACTAACAACTTATTAGGATTTTCTATTTAAATTGTCTTCTACGTGTATTTTCATTGTAGACCATAGTTATAAATTTTAGAATATTTTCAGTGTAGCCCATAGTTATACATTTTAGTGTATTCCTGTTGGGGCCAAGACAACCCTCGGCCCAGACGTTGAAATAACGATTGTGTTTATGATTATGATAAATATAACATGTAATATAATCTGTGACTTGTACCATATTTGTATTATATCTATGGTGTTTCTGAAGGTGGTGTGAGTGATGGGGCGAGGGGTGGGGGAGGGGGGGTGGGGTGCCGGAGGTTTAATAGACGACACCCGTTATTGTAAAGTAAAGTTGCCCTTAAAACCTGACGTGGCAAGCGAAGTGAATTTACCTGTTTCATTGACCTCGGAATTTGAAGGAAACCATTATTATAAGCAGTGTAATAATTTAAATGTGAGTTCATTAGAGATGTCGCATTAGCAGGGGTGTAGTGACCACCTCCCGGCGCCCGGGCACAAACTTGCAATTTGGCGCCCCCCATATATTTTTTTATATTTATAATTCAAAATAGCAGCTAAAACGAGCTTATTTTGGAGCCCCTAGAATCGGTACCCGGGGACATGTCCCCCCCCCCCCCGCCCCCGCCCCGCGTCTCTACGCCTCTGCGCATTAGTTCCCACTTATCTTTATATCGATGAAGTGTTAATGAATTAACATTTTCCTAGATTTTGTGCACATATTATACAAAACGAAGGGGTATGAGGGTGGTTTATTTCTTTAGTATATAACGGCAGTGGCGTAGCGAGGTCGGGTGTCACCCGGTGCGGCTCTTAATGGTGTCACCCCCCAGAGGCGTAGCGATCCTTCCCGGGGACAAACTTTCAAGTTTTCGATTAGCACCCCCCCCCCCCTCAAACTTTCGATTTGCACCCCCCTATAGTTTTTTCTATATATTTTTCTATTTTTTGCCCCCCTCTCAGAAGAAAGTCTACCGCCCCCCTCCCCCCCCCGAACGAAATGGAATTTATATAGAAAATATATACTTTTACAAGTGTCCGCCCCCCCCCCACCCCACCGGAGAAAAATCTCGAAGAAGCACTGTTTAGACTCTTTTTCCTACAAAATTTTAGAATTGCCTATTGTTTCTAATGTGATGAATCATGTTGTTAAAATTAGGGAAGAAAAATATTTAATTAATTAAATTTAATCAATTAATAAATTAATTAATGTAATAAAAAACGATGCTGAAGTTAGTTATTGATTTTAAAATAAATGTTATAAATCATAAATGTGAAGCTGGAGATTGAAAATGCCCCAGTAAAAAAAAAACCCAAATATTTTATGCACGATCTTTTATTTCTAATAGTCATTTTCCCACCCTCCCTGTCCCCAGAGTTTCGGCGGAGCCCCCCCCCCCCCCCCCCCCCCCGCGAAGAAAGTCTACCGCCCCCCGCCCCCGAACGGGATGGATTTTATATAGTAAACACACTTTTACTAGTGTCCGCACCCCGTCCCCGAAAATTTCAAGTCTGGAAGAAACACTGCCTGCCCCTCTCCCCTTCTCCTGAAACTTTAAGTAACTCAAAATTAATTTTATAATCACGTTTTCAGGCGTACTCTGCAATTCCATGACGTTACCAGACTTGCAAAGTACAGTCTGCCCACCTAAAACTTACGTCTGCGTGTTCGACGGAAGTTGTTGCAGCGCCGAAACCCAGTTCTGTGACCGGCAGATTCAAACCTGCAATGACGTGTTTCCCGCAGGCGCAGATACTCTACAGCTCTGCTGCGCCGAGGTTCTAAATACATCATCCACTGAAGGACGACTTAACGCTTGTCATTTTATATACGGGATGTCATTGGTGGACCAATGCAGGGGTAGGTCAATATTTAAATGAAGTGAATTGAAAGCAATATTTGTATTTTTAATCACGATTTAAAAAGCTAAACTGGCCCATTACATCATCATTATCAGAGTATGATCTCTCAACGCTTATATATATATATATATATATATATATATATATATATATATATATATATATATAAAATTTATTTTAAAAGGTCTAGTAAATCTGAGATGTTTTGCTAATTCAACCTCTTTTGTCTTCAGGCAAGAAAGAAAATTCCTGTGTGTCAAGCGACATCTCGCCCATATTGATAGCTGTGTGTGTAGTGGCAGCCGTCTTTTTTTGCCTAATCATAGCGTTAGTAGTTGGTTGTCTGTCATTTAGAAGGAAAGCCAATCGGAGAAGGAATAATCTTGTGGAAGAGGGAAAACACCCCATCATGGCTAAAGGTAAATTATCAAAATACATTTTATGATTATAAAGATAATTGGGATTATATGAAAACAGCGGGGGGTTGCAGTTTGGTTAGGTAATATATGTTATATTTGGCTTTTAGGTAGTCCATAAATGACGTCACATTCTTATGGTGGATGGGGGGGGGGTGGGTGGAGAGGGATTCGTAATTTTGTGACGATGTGTGATGAGGGGAGGGGGGGGGGGGGTCAGATTGTTTGAAGTCACGCTTTTGCATTTTAACCCAAAAAGTAATGTTAAAAACTGTATTTTAGCCGTTATTTCGCATTTTTGAAAACTATTTTTGTTAATTTTAATAGAAGTTGATTGATATCTTGACCGAGCTTACTGCGAAAACATTTTTCTATCAAATTAAAAATATTAAATTGTCATGGAGAGGGGTGACGTCAGTAATTTATAAGATGTAGGGGGGCGGCTAGATTTGTTGTATAATATGTGCGAGTGTGGTTACGGTCTATGAAAATGTTATATAATGATACATGCGTGAAGTGTTGAGCCAAAATAACATAACGCAAACTTCTGTCTACGATAGTACCGTATGAGGGGGTGGACAATGAAGAAGACGTGACTGCCCAAATCATCAAGGACGCTAACTCACTAGGCGGCAGCACACGTTCAGGAGAAAGTAACTCCAGCGATGATGTTTCTCTGGCCAGCAGTTCCGGCACTGAGAGTCAGGTAGAAGACAGTTCCCAGCAGTTTCCTCGGATCATCAATGCGTCCAACAACAATGAAAGTTCTGCTCTTGTAATAACGGGGAAACCTTATACAAACCCTCTTACGTAGAGACTTCGCAAGTAGATCTACATACTTGCAAAGTACATACTACATTTGTTGGATAGTAGAACATACGACTGCTAACCCGAGTTCGAATCCCGGGTTCGTCCCAGTCAAATGTCACTGAGTCCACCCAGCTCTGATGGGTACCTGACTCACGTTAGGGAAAGTAAAGGCAGCTGGGCATAGTGCTGACCACACTATCCCTTCATATGCCGAGTTCACTAAAACAGATGAACTCTAGTTCACCTGCCCCGGCCGACCGTCAGTGTACTCGAAGGGTACTTTACTTTTTTTAAAATTATTCATAACAATGACGACAGTCCGAATTCCGTATATTTTATTAATCGTGATAATGACGATGGTCTGAACTCCATAATAATCTCTATTCAATTATTCGTGATAATTCCATAATAATCTCTATTTAATAATTTGTGTTAATTCTATTAAAGTCTCTATTTAATTATTCGTGATAATTCCATAATATTCTCTATTTAATCATTCGTGATAATTCCATAATAGTCTCTAGACGTCTATATAATTATTCGTATTAATGACGTCTTTCATAAAACCAATACACAACAAAGTCGACATTAAGAATAGATCCGATGCCAAAACGACGTCAAAATATGGTATTATGTCTAAATATTTTTTTACCAAAATAAAATTGTACATATTTTTTTCTATGAAAGTGTTTAGACATTGTATTTGTGTTAATGTATAAGATATGTTTAGACTAGAAACGTGTTGCCCACTTATCGATCTGTTCTGGTCTTTTGGCTGTCAGTCAGCCCCTTTTTGTAGACATGTATCGGATTTTTGAGATGGATGTTCCATGCCATGTAACCATTGAACACGGAAACTTGTGTAATGGTTTCCCGAGTTCCTTTTATTCTTATGTTGTTTTTTTTTTTAATTTACATTTTTATTCTTTCTTACTACAGCTCATGTAGCTTTTTTTTTTCTCTAAGCACCACTGTGTGTTAGTTACTGTTGAACAATTTTTTTTCTCTAAGCACCAATGTGTGTTAGTTACTGTTAAACAATCACTGCTACAGTAGAAGGTTTTTTTATTTTTTTTATTTATTTTTTTTTTTATTTTACAAAACCATTAATCTATCAGTATCAAGGTACCAAAAAACTATATTGTTTTTTTTTCTGTCGGATTTTGGGTCTCCATTAAAAGGCCTGGTGTAAATGTAAAAAGAATAATTATTTCACTGGAAGTTGATTGTTTTAATAAATATTTAAACTGGAAGCTGTTTGTTTTGAAATTGTATTTAACATTTTTGTTTCCAACACACGGCACAAAGGCCTAAATAGGATTAAGGAGAAAAAAACCCAATGAAATACACTTAAAAAATGCAAACTAGCCCACACGCTATCAATGCACAAATAACAAAGTTGTTAACAAAAAAAAAGCATAGTGTGTTGGAGACCATTTTACCGGCGTTGATGTGATTATTAATATAAACAAAAACAAAATCGTTAAAGTTAAACTTTACTGAAAGAAATTAAATTGACGTCACACATTGTCACCAAAAGCCAGCTCCACCCTCCTCCCCCCACACACACAACCTTAAAAAAATGTTTCGATTAAAAATAATTCTGTAAACACGTCAAAGAATTATGAGAAAATATTGGATAATCCCGATTAATAACAAGGTTATTCCCCTGTGTTCTTTTTTTAACCATTTCCAGAGTATTCCATTGACCCACCCTTGTGGCGTGACGATGATTCAGCCTTTTCATGCCGCCCACACTTTCTTTCTTAAACTGCCTAGATCTAGTTCCAACCAAACCAATACATTATACAACATAACACCTAGTAGACATTTATCATTCAAGTATATAGATCTGTGTATGTACATATAGCAATAACTCCATATTCAATAACATAAATAAGTGCTGCCTTACTCACTACTATTATTATCGGATCATATCTATCACCCCCTACCCTTACCAATCGCTGCACCATCGTCTATCTTAAGTTTACTATTCCGTAGACCTCATAAACATTTTAAACAACACAGCTCAGTTATGTCAAGTAGTGGTTTTTAAAATATTTAAATAGCGATTGATCTTTTTTGTCTCATCTCTAATTATGATCTAATGAAATTATTCGGTTAATTACTGACATCACAACTCTTACAACTGAGTAAGTTGTATCTACTTAAAAATTGCATGATATTTTTATTGTGGTGACTGACATGCAATATGCAGCGGAAATCTCCGATTACGTAGACCTGAAAGGTGTAAAATTAGTGTTATTGTTTGTTTGTTTGTGTCTATACGTGAAAGTTTGGCAGGACTCTCCCTCAGGTAAAACCATTACGTGGCGTGTTCCTTTATTTAGATCTAGATCTATGTCTACGTCTTATCACGAGCTTATCACGAGCTCATAATTGTTACCGTTAGCTGAATGAATAAGACGTGCTTTGATAATAAATTTTAATTTTTAAAAAATGGCAGCTTTGAATTTTTTTACTTCGCTTGTTTTTACAGTCATTGTAGGTAAGTGATTTTACAGTCTCGTTTTTTTTTTTAAATTATATAAATGTACACATAGGTACTGAACTCTGATCAAACACGGCATATCACTAAAAAAATGCCATGTTAAACAGAACAAAAAGGCGACATTTTCTTTTATTTAAATAAGTATGTGTATATGTGTGTGTGTGTGTTTTAGGGGGGGGGGGGTGTTCTCTCAGAGGCGTAGCGACCCTTCCCGGCGCCCGGGGACAAACTTTCGATTTGCACCCCCCCCTCAAACTTTCGATTTGCACCCCCTTCGAACTTTTGATTTTTTTTCAAACCCATTTTGGCGCCCCCCCCCCCCTAAGGTCGGCGCCCGGGGACATATGTCGTCCCCCCCGTCGTCCCCCCTCGCTACGCCTCTGTGTTCTCTCCCTGGGCTCTACATTGATGGATACAAATCTGATAAGTGAGACAGATGTAATTGGATGGCGTAGTAGCTTGAGGTGGGGGGAATTGGAGCCATCATAGTTTCCTTTTGTGCCCAAGACGCATTGGGCCGCCACAGAAAGCTCTCTCTACTTTTGTCGGTCTCCGGCAATTTTCCAACCTTCACGCATCGTCACGAAAACCCAGAACCCATCTCTACCCCCAAAAATGACGTCACACACCAGCCTACCACCCCCACCCCCATGATTCATCCCTTAATCTGGAAGTATTAAAAACTGATATTTATAATAAAATGGGAGCCTTTTTTAAAGGGGAGAATCATACAAAATTACGCCATTACACAAGGCCCATTACGAAAAACGATCCACTTAAATACAAAACTTACAGCATGTCCATTTAAAAAAATAAACTATGACCTCCACATTTTTAAGCTGGACTCGCCATGCCAATGACGCTGGACGATTTACAAAGCACGCACTGCCCAGTAGGGACCACCCTCTGCGTGTTTGACGGAAGCTGCTGCCGTTCCGATAGCCAGTTCTGCGACCAGCAGATCCGAACCTGTAATAACGTGTTTCCGGCGGGCGCAGACCCGCTCCGGCTCTGCTGCGACGCAGCTCTGGGCCAAAATATCACCAGTCAAGAAAGACTGAATTCCTGCTATTTTAGATATGGAATGACGTCACTTCTCGACAGATGCTCGGGTGAGTCTTGTGTTAATTTGTACCATGTGACACAGCGTAGTCCCTAACGTAAAGTTGAAAGGTCAGGAGGCAAGTAAACGTATAAGTTAGGAATAGCCAGGCGCCCCCACCCCCCCCCCACACACAAACACACACATAAGCATACTTACACAGACAGACAGACAGACAGACAGACAGACAGACAGACAGACAGACAGACAGACAGACAGACAGACAGACAGACAGACAGACAGACAGACAGACAGACAGACAGACAGACAGACAGACAGACAGACAGACAGACAGACAGACAGACAGACAGACAGACAGACAGACAGACAGACAGACAGACAGACAGACATATATATATATATATATATATATATATATATATATATATATATATATATATATATATATATATATATATGTATATAGGCCTACACTCCATTTTGTAGGTTGCTTATTAATATTGTTTTGAGGACTTTTTTTAAGTCAAGTGAACCATTTGTATGTAACATTTTGTTTGCTATTTTATTTAACAGACCCGAGAGAAGCGGCTTATGACGTGTATGACATCCTGATGATAGTCTTGATAGTACTATCGGTTGGCTTGAATATTATTTTTCTGATCTGCTGTCTAAAGATAAGGAAATGCCCACGTCCGAGATCTGAAGAAAAATACAAAAACGGTATCAAGCCAAAAGGTAAACAGGTTTATATGGCTGGGTAACTTGATTATAAAATAAAAGCTAATATAAAGCTAATAAATTACCTTGAGCTAACAAGTATAGTTAATTGGTATGTTATTTGGGGTCGGCGTGGTCGAGTCGGTAAAGCTCGTGGTTGCTAAACCGAAAGGTTCGAACCCTCGGACAGATGAGGCTCGTTAGCTGGGGACAGCCTTCTATGAGAGACAACTCCAAAATCAAACAACTGCTGTCTTGTAGTTTGCTCTTGGTTGGACAAGATGGCGCATAACCAGTTGACACTAAAATTAAGAACGAAGAAGAAGAAGTATGTCATTAGAATTAATTTCACACTAGTTTTTAAAATAGAAGTATTTTAATGTAAATTATGTCAGATGTCTAGCTAGGGGGAGGGTGGGTAAGAAATAAAATAAA
This sequence comes from Physella acuta, assembly GCF_028476545.2. NCBI lineage: Eukaryota > Metazoa > Mollusca > Gastropoda > Physidae > Physella > Physella acuta. The sequence goes on from NW_026733235.1 coordinate 37,075, forward strand.
ATTTCTCATTCCGAGCTGCATGACTAAAAAATACACAGTTAAAGTTTTTAAAAAATAAATTAACTACTACTTGGCTTTCCAGACGGATTAAACCGTTTTCTACATCCATTGTGTCCAGAGTTTCTTCCAGGCATCTCTTGGGGTGGGGGGGGGGGGGGGGGGGGGGCTTCTACCGCCCCCCCCCCGAACGAAATGAAATTTATATAATTTATTTAGAAAATATATACTTTTAACAGTGTCCTGCCCCCCCCCCGAAGAAAGTCTACCGCGCCCCCCTTCCGAAAATTTTAAGTGCCCCCCCCCCCCCGGGAGAAAAAAAGTCTGGAAAAAACATTGATTGTGTCATCAAACTATAATCTGTTAAAAGACAGTGACTGGTAAAACCAACCTTCAAAAAAAAAAGTGAGGTGGTGCTTTTTCGCCAACTTAAACAACTTAACAACTTTTTTTTTAAATTGGGGAACGGGGAGGGGGGGGGGGTTGCTCGATCTGTTCTGTCCAGGCGCAGGAATGAGTGGCTACGCCTCTAAATGATGTGTAATTTCAACTAAGCTGAGCCTTAAAGATAAAAAAGTAATTATTGCTCCTATACATAAGACGAAATGGCGCATACATTTAAACCATCCAAATATATGGAACTGTACTAAAAATGTATATCTGCGGAAAGACGGATTCAAAGACGAGTAAGACTAAAATAAGTATTGACCACACACTTCCTCCTCCCAACCGCTCCTACACCCTGTATAAATTAATTGTTAACATAATTAATAGTATTTATGTATACTCTCTTTTACATAACAATAGAGTATATAACTTTTGTCCCGATTGAAGAAGGTGCTTACGGCAAACAGACTGAGACTGCCGACCTCATGGGGTCAAGTTCTGGAACTCTCGACCAGAGTGGGGAAGAGGCCAGGACAGCCGCTGCCGGAGGTGTCTTCCCAACCACCAACGACAATGATGACGTCTACGAAATCGTACCCACTGGTGCATCCTACAAGCACCAAAGTGTAGCACAGACGCAAGAAATCGCTTGACATAATGAAGGGCTTTAGATCATTTTTGGGGCTTGGTGAATAGAGTACTTTGGCTACAAAAGATAGATAAAACTCATTTGAACAGGGCCGTCCATAAGTGATATCGCAATAGGGCTGGTAAGTAGGTCACCAACCAGTTATATGGCTCATGCAGGTTTTATTGAGCCGTAGAACTTGTTGGTGACCTACTTACCAGCCCTATTACAACCGATTTATTCTCCCCATTCCACATAGGTACACGTTACCACAAAGATAATACTACTCCCCCTCCTCACCCTCTCTCAACACGAAATGACGTTACCAAATTTTGCCCAAGATTCAAATACCCAAAACCAACAAAAAGTCAAGTTATTTTATTATAGTGATTAAAATTTTCGCAGGCTGCCCGCTGGGTTTTAAATCAATATTTTTTAAGCGAGAGACGATCGGCTTTAAAATAATAAGATGTAGGTTTGATAGTCCCAAATATCCGCCCCCCCCCCCCCCATAGGAGTGTGATGCCATTTATGGACGACCCCTTCACTGAAAATTGTAACTTTACCACTCATTTGTATCATTATAAAAAATGAACACCAGAGAATTTTATAAAAACCTGACAAATGAATTTCGACCTTTCGCACTCGTCTCATTGAACATAGAAACAAGTTTTTAAAACCCCAACCTCATTCGAATTTTAGCTGAGATAAGATCAGTAGATTCGCCTGCTACTTCTTATTTCAAGCTAATTCGAGTTTTGTTGGGTTTTTTAAAAAAAATGTTTCCATTGTTCCTTCTGACGAAAACGAAAGGTCGAATCGTCATTTTTTTCAATTTGTTTCTTTTTGGGGTTTTATGAGATAGTGTGATGCCATTTATGGACGACCCCCTCACTGAAAATTGCAACTTTACCACTCATTTGGATCATTATTAAAAAAATGAACAGCAGAGAATTTTATAAAAACCTGACAAATGAATTTCGACCTTTCGCACTCGTCTCATTGAACATAGAAACAAGTTTTTTTAAAACCTCAACCTCATTCGAATTTTAGCTTAGATAAGATCAGTAGATTCTCTTGCTACTTCTTCTCATTTCAAGCTAATTCGAGTTGTGTTTTTTTTTTAAAAAAAATGTTTCTATAGTTCCTTCTGACGAAAACGAAAGGTCGAATCGTCATTTTTTTCAATTTATTTCTTTTTGGGGTTTTATGAGATACTTTGTTCATAAATTTCGACATTGCCTAAAACTCAATGCATAAAATCGGTCTACGTAACAATGACAACTTTCAAATTTTTCAATTTTGACATTGATCAATAGGCTAACGTAGTAAAAGACGTATTCGAGAGTTAAGGGGGTAGGCTCCGGTAAAAGAACAAAACACTTTTTAAATACTAGAGAACAATTTTTTCTCTACGGTTTTTTTTTAAAGGTACATCCGCATATATTTCCATTAAAAAACTGGTGGGAAAATTTGGTAACCAGGACAAATGCGGCCATCTTGACAAATTGACTTATTCGTAGGATTTCCACCATTCATAAAGTATTATTTTTTGAACCCAATAAAGAATGAATTCATAATCTTCTACCATATTTTGGAGTACTCAGCTAAAAATTGTAGGTGTAGTTCTTCAAACTAATTTTAAGGGAATTTTGGGGTCTTAAATTTAATGTTGTTTGTTGGGCCCATTCTTTGTTGGTCTCAAAATATAATACTTTATGAATGGTGGAAATCATACGAATACGTTAATTTTTCAAGATGGCCGCCGTTGTCATGGTTACCAAAATTTTCCCGCCAATTTTTAAAAATAGAAACACATGCGGATGTATCTTTAAAAAGCTGTAAAGAAAAAATAGTTTGTTCGCTAGTATTTTTTTTTTTAATTTTTTTTTTTTTGGAGCCTAACCCCTTAAAGTAGAAAGATAAAACCCTCGATACGTCAGGCAATGTATTATCAATGACATATCTACGTTTTCACCATCAGTACCGCAATATTTGAAAAAAAAATCCTTTTTGTTCAACTTCTACATTCTTCTTCTCATGCCATTTTATATCATCTTCCTGTAATTAGACTTCCCAACTGATCAGTACTGATCTCAAGCTAAGCCAATGAAGATATCTCCCCCCCCCCCCCCCTTTTTTTTTTCCATTACATTAATATTGCATGAAGTTTTTTTTTTTTTAAAGAATGTGTTTATGAAGTCTGGTTTTAGTGCACTTTAATAATGTTTTTTCTTTTATTTTTATTGCTTTAGCCCTTAACTTAGTTAACAAAATGCCTTTAAAATGTCTACGTATAATTCAAGTTTACGGATAGGAAAAAGAATTAGAACATTCTTGTATTCTGGTACAAAATTACAGTAAAATTAGTTAAATGAATAAAACAAAAAGTTGTAAAGCTTCAGATTTGTCAAAATGTTTTGTTGTTGTTTTTTTCATTATACTTTTTTAACAAAAATTGAATAAAAAATATCAACGAAACTTCAACAAAATAAACCAAAACGTCAAAAAAAAAAAAAAAACCTACGCAGACTAATCAAACACATAACGAAGATATATGGCCATGCCTTATTTCAATAAAGCGGAACCTGTTCAATGTTAATTATCAAGTACTGGATGCCCACCATTATCAACAAATTAATTTAAGCAAAACTAAGTAATATTATTATTAACTTGTATAAAGAGATACACACCAGCACTAGCTTTGCTTGTATGGAAAAATCGGAGACAAGCGGGGCGTATATTTTCTACTTAAATTTGGTATTTTTTCCTTGTTGGTCTAGGCGAGTTGCCTGTTCGTAGCACATACAGACACAATTTATGTTATCCTAATAACCGACGGGTCTGATTGTTTCAAGATTGCAGGATCTCAGTGGTGTCAACATGATCTCAGTGGTGTCACCATGATCTCAGTGGTGTCACTATGATCTCAGTTGTGTCACCATGATCTCAGTGGTGTCACCATGATCTCAGTAGTGTCACCATGATCTCAGTGGTGTCACCATGATCTCAGTTGTGTCACCATAATCTCAGTGGTGTCACCATGATCTCAGTGGTGTCATTGTGATCTCAGTGGTGTCGTCATGATCTCAGTGGTGCCATCATGATCTCAGTGGTGTCACTATGATCTCAGTTGTGTCACCATGATTTCGGTGGTGTCACTTTGATCTCAGTGGTGTCATCATAATCTAAGTGGTGTTACTAGGTCGATCGATTGACACCCGGTGTGGTAACTCAGGGTGTCACCCACAGCTCTGCCAATGATGTACTAAAGCTACAGTCGGTTTGGTGTCCCCCCCCCCTCCAGAAGGTGTCACCTTGTGCCTAATGATGTTTGTAACTTCTATTAGCTATTGACCTAACTATCTGAAAAAAAGCTGACTTTCTGATTAAAATTTCCTTTTATTTGTGTCGTCTGGGTGTCAGCCCCTTTGAATGGTGTCAACCTTGCACACCTGCCCCTACCTGCTGTATGATCTTTATGGCATTTCGTAGCATGTCTCTATGAAAACTATCGGCGTTATGCTGTACCCAGATGGGCAGCAAACGAACTAGAAATAGTTACATACAAGCCTTGTCTTTGAAAAATTAAACCTTATACACATACTATAAAAAGAGAAGGGTTTCTTATGGAGGTTGTTTTTTGTGTGTTATTGTTGTTGTTGGTGGTGGTGTCGTTGTTTTTGTGGTTGTAACTCACATAAAAAATTAAATTAAAAACATTACTTGTTCCATAGAAACCCAGCTCAGGGGGAAATATCCTCAAAATTTGCATCCCACTAATTTGAATCAGAGTAGTCGCCTCTTGAAATAATAAAACGAAAAGAAATTGACTTAATTAAACTGTTCGAGGAGTCGTCCATAATACTCATAATACGATAGAGATAGTGGTGATGGTGATGGGAGGGGTTTTGATTTTTGTGGTAATGGATAACGAGGAGTCATGTGACGTCACACTTCTGTATTTTCAAAGTTCATTTTGAAACTGAAATTTAGCAGCTATTTCGTCATTTTAAACTATTTTTTTTGTAGCAACAATAACATTGATCAGTAGCCGATACCTAATGTAGACCTAGCTCAGTAAATATTTAAAAAAATAAATCGCTTTATGGAAAGCAAAAATCGCAATCGAAGAGTGGGAGATTGGGGGTGTAGCAGAGGCGTAGCGACCCTTCCCGGCGCCCGGGGACATACTTTCAATTTGGTGCCCCCCTCGGGAGCAAATTTTCGATTTGCACCCCCCCCCCCTCGAACTTTTCATTTGCACCCCCCCTCAAACTTTCGATTTGCACCCCCCCTCGAACTTTTCATTTGCACCCCCCCCCCCTCAAACTTTCGATTTGCACCCCCCTCGAACTTTTCATTTGCACCCCCCCCTCAAACTTTCAATTTGGCGCCCCCCCTAAGGTCGGCGCCCGGGGACATATGTCCCCCCCCCCGCCCCCCCCCCCCTCGCTACGCCTCTGGGGTGTAGTGACGTCATTTTAAAAGATGCTAGTAGTAGCGATGTTTGAAGAAAGTAAGGGGAGATAATCAAACTCATAAAGAAGGCCAAAACACTTCGTTAAACAGGCTAACTATTCTTTAAATGAAATATTAAACTACATTACATATAGCTAACACCTACAGCAATAAATTCTTATCGTCGAACTTAGATGAGATAATTTATTTTCCTCAAGAAGCTCTCATAATTTTTTTAGCAAAATGTTCACATTAGGGATGAGTGTCTGATTAATTCCACGACTTGTCTACAGCATGAGTTTACATCTTGACTAGCCTAGATCATATATTTTACAAGCAGTATCATTTAAATGAGATAACTGCTTAGACCAATTAATTAGCAGTTAATTAGCAGTCAAATAGTCCTTGAATCTTCAGTGGTGATATGATCGCACCAATGGAGGAATCAGTATTTCTTTCTGGCATTTTTCAAAGATATACAAAAAGATATGCATTTTAAAAAAAAGTCATATTAGAAACTGAATTTTAGCCGTTATTTCGCGTTTTCGAAAACAGTTAAGGGGTCATCCATAAATGACGTCACGCTTTTTTTGGACGATTTTTACCTCCCCCTCCCCTCGGTCACACATCATCACAAAAAGCCAGACCCCCCCCCCCTTCCTAAAATGACGTCACACCTCAGCCTACAATCCCCCCCCCCCCCCTCAAAATTGCAGTTGAATTTTTTTTTTAAACATCGATATTTTTCCAAAATCTTGTCTAAACTCTGTCAAAATAGTGTATTTTAATCAATTCCTATTACAATTTATTAAAATAGTTTTCTAAAACGCAAAATAACGTCTAAAATTCGTTTTCAAACATTGCTTTTTTAAAATGCAAAAGTGTGATGTCGCACCATCTGAACGCCCCCCCCCCTCCCCCTCATCACACACCGTCACAAAATTACGGAACCCCCCTCCCCCTACGAGTGTGACGTCATTTACGGACGACCCCTAATGTAAATTTCAATAGAAATTGATTAGTATACTCTATGTTAACCGAGCTCAGACAATATTTTTGACAAAAAAAAAATCGATGCTTTAAAAAATTAAACTGCAATTTGGGGTGGGGGGTATGTTAAGGTGTGCCGTCATTTTAGGGGGTCTGGCTTTTTGTTACGATGTGTGACGAAGGGGAGGGGAAAATCGTCAAATAAAAAAGCATGACGTTATTTATAGACGACCTCTTTCGCCGCGTTTACACTTGCAATGCTAATTTTATCAGAACATGTATGTATAGGGTTGTGTGTGTGTGTGTGTGTGAGGGGGGGGGGGGCTATTCACTTATTGTGAAGTTTTTGTCCAGACATGTATAGTTTACACGTCGCAAGTGTAAACACGTCTTATATGCACCAGTGCAGGCATTTTAATTCGACATGTTAGTGCGGGCATCTTTTCTATTTAGCTTTGATTATTAAGATCCTACTTACGCCACTGAAGCACAATTCTAAAGGATTTGAATATTTACGCCTATAATATACGCCACGTGTTACTTTAATCACCGTATCTTTTTAAATAGGCCTATAGTTTTCATTATTTTCAGTTGGTTACTTATTTCCACTGTTTAACTGGCATGGATCTAGATCTAGATCTAGTTGCTTTTGTAAGCAAAAATAAGTTGTTTTGCATCCGTGTGTTAGTTTTCCCTAGGTTATAAAAATCACAATTTATTTTAAGAATGTTTCTAAAAATATAAAATAGTATCCAATTAAAATCGTGGAAACTGTCACATGGTCAAGATAGGCCAATCACAAAGCTAAGGGAAATTCCCTAAATATCGAAATGAGTTTCCTTGCTTGTTGTTAATTTCTCTTATGACCGTATTGACAGTATTGTTATTTTTACATATTATTGCACGTCTTAGTTTAAAGAAAATCAATGGTGTCATTCTAAATGGAAAAAGAATAATCCCGAGGTAGATCTATATTTCGCCTAAAATATTAGTAAAATTATAGCCTTCTAACTTCTAGGTAGGCTACAAAAACTAACTAGACTAGATCTAATAAATCTAATCTAGATCTAGATCTAGATTCTAGATCTACCTGAACTTACTGAGGCTACACTGGCTACAGTTACATTATGATTACTTGTCTTACTGAGTAGGCCTAACATTAACTAACTTAAACATAAATTTACTTAACTTTTAATTTAAGGATGAATTTAGTTTATTTAAGTTTATAAATCTAGTTTCTAGATCTAGTTGTAGACAAGATCTAAAGTAGATCTGGACTAGAATACTTCAATAGTAAAGTTGTAGGATAGAGTTTTATTTTTATTTAGTTCTAGATTAAAGATCTAGATCTAGTCTAGCTACTTTATTGTCAGTGGCATTGTCTTAGTTAGACTCTTGCTCTTAGCCTTTACTTTAGATTTTAGATCATAGATTCTAGATCTTAACTAAAAAATAAATCTAGAATAGATCTTAGGAAGTGGCTATTGGAACCCGGGTCCTAATAGCCTCGGCCGCTATTGGGACCCGGGTCCTAATAGCCTCGGCCGCTATTGGGACCCGGCATTAAGTTCGTTAAGCACTTGTACAACCTGTATTAAAATTATACCTTTTATGTTTATTTGATTTTTCTTGTTGATTTGCTCGTATTTTGTTGTCTTTTATTGTAATTAGTTATGCGGATTATCTAGCGTTAGTTCTTGTGTTGCTATTACTAAATACCCTATATTTAGCTGTATATACAAAATCAGTAAATATATAGCAATTATCGTAAGACGTGGTCGAGTGGAGAACGCAGTACCTCCCGCATCTTGATCAGTTACGGGATCAGAACCTATCAAAGCTATCGTTTTTGCGTGAAATAAAGTGTATTTATCTAAGTCTAACATTCCATTGAGTTGTTTCCAAAAGTGTCTTTTTGTAATTGTTTTTTTTTTTAAAATAGATTTTTTTTTTCTTTCTAGATTTAGGTTTTTAAACACGCCAATTAGGCCCTATAAAAACATCGTTGCTCCATTGATCGCCCGCTCGCGTTTTCTGGTCAGCGCACGGTCTAGCCTGGGTCACTGTGAGTTCAGATTGGTTTAGATGTGAACAGTGTAGGCGTATAGCATACGTCATAGCAAGACCATGGCTATGAGCTTGTCGAGATTCGTCGTCGCCGTAGTCCCCCCCCCCCTCCCCTCTCAACCCAGCAAGAGGGAAAAAACGGATTTGGGGTCATTGTGAGTTCAAATGTTACGTATTGCTTCTATTAAAGCGTACTACAACGCATACGTGATATTCGTGTTCAAGAAAACTGGCCAAAAGCTGTAGTCTGCAGCCTATATGAGCTATCTTATACAATTATATATATATATATATATATATATATATATATATATATGTGTGTGTGTGTGTGTGTGTGTATATTTGGACGGATAGACCTATGAAATCAAATTACGTTTAACAGAAGAAAAACAACAACACATTTTTACATGCGCGGCTCAACATGCGCTCGGTCATAGAAGTTCATACCATAGGTCATAATTATATTATAGACCTAACGACACACAGTAATGATATCGGGTATTTAAAGCAAAATCTCAATATATCATTTAGAATTACAGGGAAAAAAATCACAACAGAAAAGATATATTCTGCATCTTAAAAGAATTTTTGTATAACTAAATCTTAACAATTCTATTGGCTGGTCCCAATAGCGGCCGAGGCTATTAGGACCCGGGTCCGAATAGATGCATCCTAGATCTAATCAATAAGCCTAAGGTAGGTAGAGTAAGAACACACATCAGGGCGTCGCAATTCGCTCTTAGGGACCACCAGTCACACTACTGCAGGGACGCTGGGTCCCAGGTTCAGTTTAGTCACTGAATGTTATGACCTACCGTGTCCCTATTGTAGGGTGCTGTTTAAATTAAAATGAATGTAGGTGCCATAGTGCTCACAAAGGAGCCCTGGGTGCTGCAGGTCACCCGATCGTCAGGGCAGGGCACTGTTAAATGCACCTGAATTGATTTAGTGAGTGATTAGTAGCCTGGTCACTTTATTAGCATCTGGGCGAATGTGGGTGCATCTGATTGGATTTAGTGAAAGATTATAGTAACCGACCTTGTCCCTAGTGTATGGCAATCTTTAAAATGAATGTAGGTACCACAGTGCTCATGGGGGAGCCTGGGTCACAGGGTCATGTGAATGGTGAAATTTGAAAGTTGAATCAAGTAGTACTTATGACCCCCTGTGCAATATGCCCAATCAACAGATCCCAGATTCTAATTTAGCTGCCAGAAACTCTGGGTGCAAAATTGTAAAAAAATGAGTGTCGCACCTCAGAAATTAAAAAAAAATTAATTGCAGAAACCTTCCCAAGAGTACTCTCAACAACTTCTTAAAGTTTCATGGTGATGGGTTCAACAGCGTAGTAATGCTTCATTAATTTTAATTTGTAAATGTGTTGTCACAATTTCTACCCCTTGTCACTCATAGTGTGAGTAGCTAGATTAGTTAGACCATCTTTACTAATGTTATTGTAGCATGTCCATGCTCTGACAATAATCCAGACTTTTGCAACAGAGGATGCAAACAAAGTTTAGCGGTAATGATCTCCCCTAAGCGTTCTCTAATATTCTTATATAGCACTATGGGGGATGGCAACTCAGGATATGATTTTTAAGAAGTTTTTAAATACTTAAACTGTTTGAAATAGAATAGAATCTCATAGAAAAAAAAGAATTATGAAACAGTTCTCGAGTTATAGGCATAAAAACCAAAAGTAGAATAAGTTCCACTTTCTGTTACTGGAAATCACTGAATAGTTGATACAGAACAACAACTTTGATAGAATGCTATATATGAAGTTTCATCAACCTAGCTTTAACGTGTTCACAGACATACAGACAAGATAGCAAAATTAAGTTTTTCCAACACAGGGAGGTCTTAAATGTCAAGATTTGTGACAATGTCAATTTTGATGTTTTGCACAATTACTGTACTTCCTCTATAGTCCGTATATGAGAAAGTAAAAATAAAAAAACCTGGTGCTTTAATTTTTTTCTCATTTCTCAGACAAACATGAGCATGTACAACAGCTCATCAGAGGACTCAGACAGCAAATATCTGAATGAGAACATTTTACCAGTAGACCTGCAGTCAAAAAATGTCATCCAGCAACCTTTCAGTTTACCCCTTCATACAGCCAATGGACAACTGAAATCTCTAGCTGGAACCAGCTATTCAAATGGTAACATTAATAATATATTCAAGTACTAGAGAGAGGAGTAGCTAGGGGAGGGTGGGTGTGTCAGCCACCCCAGGTGCTGGCCATAGGGGGTGCCAAAAGGAGTAGAAAAAAATTTAAACGTTCTTTCTGAGCTGGATTATTTACTAAATTATAAGAGAATTGATCGTTACTTTACTTAACAGGACAAACTGATTTAACATTTGTGCGAGAATATGCTTGTCAGAAAAAAAAATGTTGTTAAGTTGTTAAAAAAGTGCATATTTATTTGGGGGGGGGGGGTCAAAGTGATAGTTCGCCCCGCAAGCTGGATCAGGTTGTTACACCTCTGTTACCAGACCATAAGTATGTTTTGTATTAAAATATGTTTTTCGACACCTATGATAAGTAAAGTTTGTAAACATGGGCAGGGAAATTAAAGAAAGTAACATATAAACTGTAATGATTTAACTGCCCTGAATTTCTCATTTGGCTAACCAATCTGTTCTGACAATAATTAAAATTAATATTTGCACATTGCTCTACCTAATCATCAACTCAAGCAGAAAGGGGGAAAAGTTGTTAGTTGTTTTTATTTAATTAGGAAGAAAAGGATTTATAATTAATTATAATTTAATGTATCACCATTTGTCATATTTTGCCGAGTCAGCCATATTTTATGTTTTGCTTTTGCCTTGTTTTGTCAGGTACTATACAACCAGAGCCATATGTTGTTATCTCTGAGCAACCCCAGCAGAGGGGCTTCAGGTTCAGGTATGAATGTGAAGGGCCCAGTCATGGTGGGCTTCAAGGTACCAAAAGTGAGAGAAGTCGAAAATCATACCCATCTATTAAAGTAAGTTGCTACAAAGACAAGGTTTGTAAAGCTTATTGATATGTGAAACAAGGTGGTCTAATGATTGTTAACTAGAAATCCATGAGTGCAGTTACCCTGCTTGAATCGGATGGATGTCTCTGAGTCTATCCAGCACTGATGGGTACCTGGCTTTAGTCAGTGGTAATAAAGGTGGCTTAGTGTTGACCACAGAATTGCTGCAATTTTCAAGATAAAAAACAAATGAATTCATCTGTTGTATGGACCACACAGGTCTGAAAGGGAACTTAATTTTATACATCTATTTAATGAAAATGCTAATGTCACAATGATTTAGTAGCCTATCTATAGGCCTATAATTTTCTTAATGTTTTAGGCAAAATTTACCTGAGGCATATTCTTTTTCCATTTATACCTAGATTCTAGAAGGACACTATAGATTTTCTTTTAACTAAACAGTGCTAAGAATATATCAATTAACAGTTTTAACAGAATTTCATCCTCATAAAAAACATTTTTGGCCCATAATTGAAAAGATTTTAATTGATTGTTTTCCCAGATAGAAAACTACACTGGTGCTGCCAGAGTTGTTGTCAGCCTAGTCACAGATGAAAAAACACCAAGGTCCCATGCGCACAAACTGGTGGGAACCAGCTGCACTAATGGCTTATGTACTGTGGAGATCAAATCAAACGTCGATTGTATAAGGTCAGAAAATTGACTAAACTATGATATTTTTAGTTTATAATGGTTCAGTTTTTACAAATATTAAATTAAATATCTTGTAGGTAAGTTAGAATACTTAATTGTTATTACTATTTTTATAACTTTAATTTTTAAAATAACAGCATAGAAATATTGAATCAAGACAGAAAGTTTTGAAAAAAAATTGTTTGACTTTTTCACCAGTTTTCCCAACCTTTGCATTCTTCATGTGACGAGAAAACGTTTGGTCGATGTTTTGACAGAGAGGAATATTGACTCAATCATCCTTAACAAAAAGGTGCAGGCCAACAACATGAACGTGGATCCACCAATCACAGGTAACCTAACAATGGATTTTAAAAAATCCACTAATCAGAGTTAATCTGTCAGTAGCTGAATCAAGGCTTTAGTTCACTCATTGTTGATAATATTACAATTATTATCTGACTCTATGTATTAGATTTACCACTAACCGGAACACTAAATTCTTGCTCACTTTTAACTCAATAGCTAATAGCTGACTTTAGGCTTTAGGTTCCTCAGGGGTAGGTAATCTGACTATTAATAATTTACATGGCTTTACTTCCACCAGTTGGCTGCCCCTATCTGGTATCATTTGGTTCTATGGAACACCATACCTTAACAAAATTGCTATTGTTGAGGCTCTTAACTTATTATACAATCGACTTTTAAAATGTTTTGTTTAATTTAGTTTCAGAAATATTTGTATATTGTTGACAAATATAAACTCTACAGATGAGGACAAACGCATTGCCAGGCAACAGGCAGAGGAGCAGTCTAAAACAATGCAGCTAAATGTTGTCCGGTTATGTTTCCAAGTTTTCCTCCGCAACCCTGACGGATCTCTGGGCAAACTGTTGCCCCCAGTTGTGTCCCATCCCATCTATGACAGCAGTAAGTCTGTTCTCTCATCATTTTGTCATGGCCCAAAACAGATACCTAAAATTTAAAATGTTAGATCATTTAGTCTTCTTCTGATCAGATTTGTTTGTATGTTTATGTTGGATACACTAATAGGTATACTGGATGAGTTTGTGTTTTTAAATTAAATAAATAATTTTTGTCCAATATAAAATATATATAAAAATGCAAACGAGCTTGAACACAAGTAGCTTTAGTCAATTCATTTTCACATGTTTGCTTAAGTTACATGACCTACAAGTCTTATATAACTTTACTAACTATTGAAGTCAAACATAGTAGCCAATTAAAAAAAAATGTTGATAAACTATTTTCTTTCCGTTATACAACTTTACTAACTATTGAAATCAAAACATGAAACCAATTTTTGTTAAAATGTTGATAAATCTTTGTCCCTGTACAGAATCCCCTGGAGCTTCAGCACTAAAGATTTGTCGCATGGATAAGTATGGAGGCTGCTGTTCAGGAAATGAAGAAGTTTTTTTATTGTGTGAAAAGGTTCAGAAAGGTTAGGATCCAACTTTTAAAGGATGATGTTGTTACGCATTTTAAAAAATCATTTTTATTTAATTATTGCCCAATCAAAAGTAGAAAATTACTGAAAGAAAAAAAATCAGATATGAATTAAGATATATCTTTATTTCCAGATGACATCCAAGTGAGGTTTGTGGAACAAAACCCAGATGGCAGCGTTAAATGGGAGGCGTTTGGTAACTTTGGTCCTCTTGATGTCCACAGACAGGTGAGCCTTCATTAATTTATCAACTTTATGTCATTAGATAGGTGATTAATGAAGTGTATCCACTTTATGTCATTAGACAGTTGAGCATTACATTTATCCACTTGACGTCCATAAAAATGTTTAGAAAGTCATCTTTAAATTTTTCCATCTCTTTTACTGAACGCATTCAGTCCTTCTAGTGTAAAGGCATCACCTAATGCTGGGACATTACTTTTCAGTACGCCATTGTGTTCAAAACTCCAGCCTACTGGAACACCATGATTGACAAGGCTGTCAATGTTCTCATCATGCTGCAGCGCAAGTCTGACCAGGAGGTCAGTGAACCCAAGGCCTTCACCTACTTCCCTCAAAACAGAGGTGAGAACTTTGTCCTTATCCTACAGCCTTTTCAGTGTTAAGTTTACATCTATGATATCTTCACTGCCATATCACAATCACCTTAGTCATGCTTGGAAACAGTTATAAAAAATATAATAACTCAATGCTGTAAGTAATAATTCTGGAGCAGAAATGATCCAATTTTTAAAAAAAGTTTGGGTTTTTAACCATTAAGTTGAAGACCCAAAAATAAACCATTTCAACTTTTAGCTCAATAAGGTTTAATTATTTTTTTTTTGTGTATTTTTGTTTCAATATTTACAACTATTGGAGCGGCATGATTGATATCCATGTTAAATGTATGTTCAGACAAAGACAACATTGCGAGCAAGAAAAGGAAGCGTATTCCACTTGACGGCTACGACTTTGGTGGAGATGGTAGCCAAGGCGGCTCTGGCATGGGTGACGGTGGACTTGGTGGAATGGGCCACAATGGTGGAAATGGTGGTGTGGGAATGTGCAATGGCCCTGGGAGTGGTGGTGGAGGTGGTGGCAATATGATAGGATCAAATGGTAATGATGTCATGTGTTTTCTCATTTGCTTTTGTTGTCCTGTGTCTGGGATTCAAATAAAGTTTTGTTAAAACTAAACTAGTTTCTGATGATAATGCTGCAAACTGTTTGTAGCCATCAAACAGATTTAGATAAATTATTTTCAAAATTGGCTAGAAAAACTAATCTAAAAACATTTGTAAGCAATAACATTGCCATGGCTGTTTTCACTAAAGATTGTATATAAATTCATATAGTTATTTGAAAAAGTTATTTATTTTTAGACATTAAATTTTTGACTTTGTCAAAGTAAGTTTGATGCTGTTGTATATTTTAATTATTTTAACTATATTCTTCACAGAGATGGTCATGCATAACTATATTTCTATCCCAACAATGGTGGAAGAAGGTAAAAATGGTGGGGTGTAGCCATAATACAACACATCATGTCATTCTTAAAATATGTAGTAAATAATGTATAAAGATTTTTATTAGGATGGTTAATAGCTATAATGTTAAAATTATAATCGAAATATGGTAATTTGGTTAATTTAATTATTGTTTTTACTATAAATCATATTTTAAATGATTAAATTCCTTTGCTGTTAGCTGCCAGGGAGGAGTTTGAAAGGAATAACAGAGTACTGGATAGCCAGGTTTTGAGGGCAAGGCTGGATAGGAAGAGAGATAACTCCAGCTCCATGTCCAGTGATAACGACCCTTGGTTCTCAACTGATGATGGGGATATAGAAGTTGATGCAGCCATCATGCCCACTTCCCCTGCCACCTCCAAGATGTATGAACACAATGAAACATTGAAGGTAAATTTAGCATTGATCAGAAAATTTTACAACTGTGACCACAACATTTGAAACGTGCATTCAATAAGTATACAGACATATATTATATACAGAATTGTGCAATTATTTTATCTTTACTGCTGTAGCTCAATTAATTTTTATTTTTATATCAGACGGTTGAAACTACTGTAAAAAACATTGTTTAGTGTTAAAGGGTTTAATGAGACAAAAATAAATTGCCCAGCAAAATGTGAGATGATCATTTTTAATGTGGACACAATTAGGCCATTTAAAGAGCTATGGATGAAATAATGAAAAATATTCAAGTAATGTTGTGCTTATTTTCTTTTAGAAAGAAAAACTGAAATCTCCATTAGCAAAAGAGTACCACACATCTCCAGCTAGGCCTTCAGAACAATCCCAGTCAAACAAAGATGACAAAACATCTCCAAGAAAATCCCCATCAAATAAAGATGACAAAACATCTCCAGGAAAATCCTCATCTAACAAAGAAGAGAAAACAAGGTCCCCCCAAGATGTTATACTGGAATGGGTGGACTCTGGTGTAGACCCTGGCTCAGGAGGAAAATCTCTGATCTCGCTGGAGGAGAAAAAGATGGTGAGCTCACACAGGGTCAAACATTCCAACACTGAAATCTCTATCAAGGAGGAGAGCGAGGACGGGGGCCAGAGGAAGTCTCTGTCATCCTCAGACGAGCACCTGGAGCCGGATGTAAAGATGGACGTCAATTCTGAAGGTGTCAGGAGTGACGAGGGTTTCTCTGAAACATCTGAGGAGGCGGGGCTTAAAGGTCAGCAGATGTCACCTAATAAAGTAGTGCCTGGATCAGTGCCGTCCAATCAGTCGTCAGGTACGATTTTCTGTCACGCTTCATTTGTTTTCATAGTCTTAGTTCTTGTGTTAAAGTCTCAGGAAAATATAAGTTACCTAGGAGGGCTTGGCTATCATTGAAGTAGAGTTCACCGGTTTCTGTAATCTCAGGATATAAAGAGAGACTGTGGTTAGCACTATACTCTCCCTAATGTGAATCAGGTATCCATCATAGCTGGGTGGACATCCTATGAACTCGAGACCTTCATGTTAGCAGTTGTGACTTATAAACATCTCCAAAAAGCTGGAAAATATTTTTTTTTAAAAATAAAGATACAATCTATAACCTATTGATGTTGTATGGTAATGTTAGATTTAGTTGCATCACATATCTTCACACACTCCTCCTTCCTTTCCTGTTAACACTTACTTCCACACACCCATTTAACTCCATTTTCACACATTCTGTATCAGAGTACTTTAGAAAAAAAGTCAATTTTATTTTTACTGTAAATTATTTTTCTTCCCAGCTCACTAAATTTTTTTTTCTAGCTGTAATGTCCCACTGCACTAAGTATATTTATATTCCAGAAACTTCTACCACCCATTGCCAGCAGCTGACTGAAAAAGTGCGTCAGGTGACTGGTCGTGTCGCAGAGAGAACTCTAGCAGCGTTGACTGACTTTGCTGAAACTGGGGACATCAGACATCTTTTACTGGTGCAGCGCCATCTGTTGGCTGTTAGCAACAAAAATGGGGATCTGTAAGATTTTATTTACAAGTTTTTTAAAATCTCAAATTAAGTAATATTGCTCAATTTGAATTGATACTCAGCAATGTTTAACTTCTATATATTTTCCTAATGTCTTCTGAACTCTTGAAATTTTTTTTTTCTTACTGTGAATTAGGTCTCTACACCTGACTGTCATTAACTCACAAACGGAAGCTTTGAAAGGATTGTTGGATGTTATGTGTACACTCCCTGAATCTAAACGCCACATCAACTCACTCAACTTACTGCGCCAGGTCAGATTTTAGTTTCTCTGTCTAAACTGTTGGGAACTTGCACTTAGAGTTTAGCCCTGTTTACCATTGGATTTGATACAGAGTATTTTATAAAATAGTTCAGCTGTTTAGGTCTACTCATTGTACTGATGAGTACTATTGTGTAGTAACCATGATTAGCTATAATCAGTTTTTTTTTTCTTTTCTCTTTGAATGAAATTCAATTTAAATAGTAAATATAACATACTTTAACCTTTTTTTATAATTTACCAAAGCCCTCCCTAGAAGTTTCAAATTATTTACTCACATCTCCATAGCAAAGTTTCTGAATTACCCAGCAAGTAATCAACAAACAAAAAGCCTCCCAATCTTAGCATTATGTTTCTTTACAGCTAAATTTGTTGTACATTTGATCTATAAATATTTCTTTATGTTAATCATAACACTCATCCTTACTTCATGCCAAAGTATATTTGTAGAGCAGTCAATGTATCATTTTTTTAAAGTTAGTTGAGAGAGTTGAATGTTGACTTTTTTCACAGACCCCCTTACACCTGGCCTCAGTGATGAACCAGGAGGGGATGGTTGAGTTGTTGCTGCACGCTGGCGCTGACCCAACCATCGCTGACCGCAACGGCAACACCCCAGCTCACCTGGCTGTTTTAAACAACGCAGAAAAATGCCTGAAAATTCTGGTCAAGTATCTGAGACCTGGGCAAAGTCAGTTCAACCCTTTCCCAGAGTTGAATTACCTCAATTATGATGGTAGGGTCAATTTTACAGCACACTTTATTAGTGCTATTTTTAAATACTTTTAACTATAATTCAGTAAATAATTGTAAAAGTAAAGTTTCACTTTTGCATCTAACAATGAAATAGGTTGATGAAATAGTGCTTATCTGTCTCTTGATCATGGCATATGAAGAGAGGGTGAGGTGAACACTATGCCCAGCCACCTTAACTTACCCTAAAGAGGGTCAGGGGTTAGCTGTGCGACGTCCTACAGACTTGAGTATGAGATCCGAACTCGAGACTTTCAAGTTAGCTATTGAGCTCTCTACCACCAACAATAAATATCAATTTGACTACTGAGAAAAACATTCTTCTCAAAGTTTATTTGTAGATTGTGTGAAATGTTGATAACATACCAGGCTAATAACTATATTGACATGTAACAGGCTACTCCCCCGTCCACCTGGCCGCCATGGCAGGAAGTGTTGACATGCTGCAGCTGCTGGTGTTTGCCCAGGCTCTGGTGGACCTGCCTGATGGCAAGTCTGGCAAGACAGCCCTGCACCACGCTGTGGACAATGGTGATCTGCCTGTGGCCAGCTACTTGTTGTTGGAGGTGAGACACTGATTTTTTTTTCTGGAGCTTTAAGTTTGTAGAATTTTGTTAGGGTGAGTAGTATGTATAACACAAAGGAAACAAAACTATAATAACCCTAATGCTTAACTGAATCAAACAACATTTTGCCCTTAGTATGCACTGTTTGTTATGACTTGACAATACACATATTGAAAATCATAACAGTTCTTCTATTTTAAAAAATCAATATTTTTATCTATATTTAGTTATTCAAACATATAACTGTTAAGCTAATTCTTAACCTCAAAAAGACATCAAAATATTTTTTACTACTAATCTAAATTTAGGCACAAAGTCTTGGCTAAAACTTATAAAATAGAATGAGAATCTCAAAGAGTTGGTAGTTTCAGCCTTGACCTTGCATTCAAAGAGTTTTCCAGCCTTGGCCTTGTAACTATGGTAACGCCAGTTCATCTTTTATCACCAGGCCCAAGCTGACGTCAACGCCAGGTGTTTTGATGGGAACACAGCGCTGCACATAGCATGTGCACGGCAGCTGGTGGGGATGGTGGCGCTGCTTGTCACAGCCGGGGCCGACCTGAACTGCGAGAATGAGGAGATTCCTGACCCAGATTTGGGAGGAGAAGAAAACTCTTGCATCAACCGCAGGGGCTTGAGGCCTGTGGATTACGCTGATGATAATGAACAGGTAATTTAACTTGCTAATGTAGACTACACATATGTGGGTATATAGCATGAACAGAATACTAGCATTACTCTTTACCATTATGCTGAGGCCTTTGGATTACGCTGATGATAATGAACAGGTAATTTAGCTTGCTAATGTAGACTAAACATATGTAGGTATATAGCATAAACAGAATACTAGCATTACTCTTTACCATATGCTGATATTATGAATGAGTATCATGAATAGTATTGACTGGCTAATATTTTACTCAAGATCCTTCGCATTTTGTTTGGTGAGGCCAACGCAGCAAATCAACCTCCATCAGATGACAGTGATGAATTGACATCACGTCTGTCTATGATGTCAGTTGGGTTGACATCTGATTGGCTTACAAGTCTCCCAGGGAAGACAATCAATGACAGTGGACTAGAGAGTTATCTCCCTTCTTCAGGTTGGTGTTTAAATTTGTTTTTCCTGTTATACTAATTTAGGATTTCGGAACACAATATTATGTACACTTTTGTAAAGAATTTCACCCTTTTCTTCACTTAATAAAACGTTAAAATTATATTGAAATTTTTTTTCTTGAGACAATCAATCAGTCAACTCAGAATTATCTCTAAGATCTCATGATCAAGGTGGAAATAAAAAATTCGGAGATAACAAATTTCCTTAGACCTTAGTTGTTTCATTGTTATGCCTTTGACCCAAATTATCTATAAATTTACAGTTAAAACTTACTTTGTGACAAATTTTTAAAATAAATTTCAGCTCACCGAGGCGTGTCAGAGCTGTGTACAAAAACCAGAATGGACCTCTCACGTCTGCTGGACCCTCCACAGAGGGACAAAGACGTCATCGCTCTGGCAGAGAAACTCGGCTTCTCCAACTTGACTACCAGCCTGGTTGCAATGAGGTCCAGTCACACCAGCCCAACTGATTTTTTGCTGGAATATTTTGAGGTTCATCATTTTTGTCTGACTAGATAGTGATCATTGGAATTTGTTATTTAAAAAAATGTAATATTCACTACTTATTAAAACCCCACTGGGCTAGGGTTACAATACTAGCTTGTTAGGACCTGGAAGTGTTTTTATTGGTCAATTTTAGTTCAAGGGATATTTAAATATTTCTCTTGAATTTTATTTTCAAGAGATTATTATATAAGTAAACAAACAAATTGTTTAGTAAAAAAAAAGCCCATTGAACTAGTTGTTTAAAGTTTAGGGATTTAAACCTTTTCAACTTAGATGACTAACATCACAAAAATCTCTTGTTTTTATTAAAGTGATTAACCAAATATTCTTTATTATAACGGAACTTCTGTCAGTAGCTTGGCAACTTATTTATTTTTTAAATTGTATGTGTACAGTATATAAACGTTATTTTTAAAAAGAATATTTTATGTGTTTGTTGTGTAAGTGAGTATATTTTCTGATGTTGATGTGATTCTATTTTTGCATGTTTATGTGATATGCCAGTATGATTCTATTTTTGTATATTCAAGTGATTCTATTTTCAGATGCTTATGTGATTATATGTTTGCATGTTATTTTTGCTTAATTATATGTTAATGTAATTCTATTTTAGGATGTTAATGTAATTTCTTATATTCCCAGACTGTAGACGGGAACCTGAATAAATTAAAAGAAGGCCTGTGCTCCATAGGCAGGGAGGATGTAGCCTCTCTCATACAGTGACACACTGACACGTAACGTCTTCATCAGTCAGGACTGACAGGATACCACATAACTGGGGTTCAAGGTCAGGATTGATCTCATATACCAGTCAACTGATTGTCAATTTATTAAAAAAAGATGTCCTGATACATTGTTTGAAACTCTCATGCTTGTTAGTTATAAATAAGATTTGTAAATTGTTTACTAATTCGGTCCTATATAATTATTGTGATAATGGGTAACGGTGTGTTGTTGAATGTTAGAATTGGATTTTTAAAAATAATAAGTAATTTGATCCTATTTTTTTTTTAAACTAATATTTTTTGCTTTTTAAATTTGATCTGATGAGATTGTCTGATCAGACAATCAGAATGTCTGTCCATTGACAAGGCAGACAATATGTCTGTCCATTGACAAGGCAAACAATACGTCTGTCCATTGACAAGGCAAACAATATGTCTGTCCATTGACAAGGCAAACAATACGTCTGTCCATTGACAAGGCAAACAATATGTCTGTCCATTGACAAGGCAAACAATATGTCTGTCCATTGTTAAGTCAAACAGAATGTCAGTCCATTGTTAAGTCAAACAGAATGTCAGTCCATTGGCAAGGCAAACAATGTCAGTCCATTGGCAAGGCAAACAGAATGCCTGTACACTATAAGGCCAAAAAAATGTCTGTCCATTAATAAGGCAAAGAGAATGTCTCTAAATTGTCTGATATAACAATTAAAATGTCTGTATAAGACATGGTGAAATTGCTTCATGTATGGATGTGCAGTGATGTTTTATTTAACTGTTTAAATGTTTAGAGAACTGTATGTTTGTTTACAATTATTTGTAAACTGTTTAAAAACTTTGATACTAGATGTGATAAACTTCAAACTATGACAATAAACTTTGAAAAACATGGCAGCAGCCTCGTTGTATAAACTATTTTCACCAGTGTGAAATTTGAGAATTTGTTTCTTGTAAAAACTTTTCCAGTTTTTTAAACAATTTTTTTAACATCCAGAAACTCCACAACCATCACGTTTTTTTATTTAAAAAAAACAGCTTTCACAAATATAAAATCATAATTAGATTGACAATCTGTGTAATATGTTCATTTGTCTCATGTGACCTAAGTATATTCATTTTGTCTTCATCTAGGAATAATCAGAATGGAAGTATTAATTTTACTCCATGTTTACAATATTTTTTTACACCCTTTTTTTTCTTGTGGATCAAATTGTAGCTGAAGTAAGCTAATACTCATTAACGGCTAAAGATTTATGAACTGTATGTTAGCTTATGGCTGATGATTTATGAGCTGTTTATTAGCTAATGGGTGATAACTTTCTTTATGTGTGTGTTCACTTAACGACACATTCCTTGTTTTCAGGTTAAACACAAAGGTTTAACTGCCTTACGATGTGCTTCAGCTAAACATTTCACATCATCTGTGTTCTGCTCTCGCCGTTGTCATGGCAACTGTGTAATGTACATAATGCTTGTTTAACCATTGCCATGTTAGCTTACCAAGCTACTGTTTATATTTTTATGTTTTAAAAAAAAAATGTGTTGAATTCTACATATGTACAGCCTGTATGTAATAACTGTTGTTTCGGTACATTTTTCATTGATTATCACATATTTTACCAGATGATTGTTGTCATGGTAACCCTTGCATAAAAATAACAAATTTTTTTTTTACCTGATGATGGTAAAAACACTTATTTTATTATTTGAAGATTGTTAGCGTGTTAACTTTTGGGAAAGGAAACATATTTATCCTGCACTCTTGCTGTGTGAAAGTTGAGTAGAGAAACACCTGTTGTACCTAATGACTATAAAGCCACTTGTTAAAGCACTATCACTTTTTTAAAATAAACATTGAAGGAAGCTGCAGCTTCATGATTTACATCATGTGTCCTTTTTTTTTTGCTTACATCATGTGTCCTGTTTTTTTACTTACATCATATGTCCTTTTTTTTACTTACATCATGCGTCCTTTTTTTCACTTACATCATGTGTCCTTATTTTTTTCTTACATCATGTGTCCTTTTTTTACTTACATCATGTGTCCTGTTTATTTTTTACTTACATCATGTGTCCTGTTTTTTTTACTTACATCATGTGTCCTGTTTTTTTTTACTTACATCATGTGTCCTGTTTTACTTACATCATGTGTCCTGTTTTTTTTAATTACATCATGTGTCCGTTTTTTTTAATTACATCATGTGTCCTGTTTTGTTTTTACTTACATCATGTGTCCTGTTTTTTAAAAATAACATCATGTGTCCTGTTTTTTTTAAATTACATCATGCGTCCTGTTTTACTTACATTATGTGTCCTGTTTTTTTTTACTTACATCATTTGTCCTGCTTTTTTAACTTACACCATGTGTCTTGTTTTTTTTACTTATATCATTTAAAAAAAAAAATTTCACCCAGACATGTAATTTACAACGTCAATTAGCCTTGGCATGTTTGCTTTAGTATTATGGTTTTCATCATCTCAGCATGTGAGGACGGATACAGATTTACTTCTTTCTGTCATGTGCTTTCATTCATTGATGTAGGTTTACTTGTATCATAGGTCCTGATTTTATTTACATCTTTTACATCTAGTGTTCTATTTTTACAAGCTTTTATTTAACTCACTTCCTCTGTCGTCAGTCTGTCGACAGTCTGTCTAGACGGAAACGCAGGAGTGAAAATTCGGACAGTTCTACTTGACCGACACGATTCACAGTTGGCACGTGGGTCAAGACATGAAGACAATGCAATCTGAAACTAAATTTGACTTAATTGGATGCCTAATTGATTTTTTATGAATTAATTAAAATTTGGACCGAATTAGTAGGCATGTCTAGCCAACCACACCACACGCGTCATCAATAGCTGCGCCATCACGACCACGTAATGGCTGCGTTCAAAAACCATTGCGCGCCTACTGAACGTGATGTTCAGTAGGCGAGCAATGGTTTTTAGTCATGTAACTCTATTGTAAATAAAACATGTAAAGTACTGAAAAAAAAATTCATAAAAAACGTTTTAATAACAAGCTTTTATGTAATGATGCACTAAAAAGTAGAAAATAAATTATAGACTACTATTTAAATAACTATAAAGAAAAGCGTGGGTGTCTTCTTTAACATTAGTAAAGGTATCCAATAGATACTAAAGTGACCCACGCTTTTCTTTATAGTTATTTAAATAGTAGTCTATAATTTATTTTCTACTTTTTAGTGCATCATTACATAAAAGCTTGTTATTAAAACGTTTTTTATGATTTTTTTTTTTTTTACAAGCTTTTATTTAACTCACTTCCTCTGTCGACAGTCTGTCTGTCTAGACGGAAACGCAGGAGTGAAAATTCGGACAGTTCTACTTGACCGATACGATTCACAGATGGCACGTGGGTCAAGACATGAAGACAATGCAATCTGAAACTAAATTTGACTTAATTGGATGCCTAATTAATTTTTTATGAATTAATAAAAATTTGGACCGAATTAGTAGGCATGTCTAGCCAACCACACCACACGCGTCATCACCTTCAATAGCTGCGCCATCACGTAATGGCTGCGTTCAAAAACCATTGCGCGCCTACTGAACGTGATGTTCAGTAGGCGCGCAATGGTTTTTAGTCATGTAACTCTATTGTAAATAAAACATGTAAAGTACTGAAAAAAAAATTCATAAAAAACGTTTTAATAACAAGCTTTTATGTAATGATGCACTAAAAAGTAGAAAATAAATTATAGACTACTATTTAAATAACTATGAAGAAAAGCGTGGGTGTCTTCCTTAACATTAGTAAAGGTATCCAATAGATACTAAAGTGACCCACGCTTTTCTTTATAGTTATTTAAATAGTAGTCTATAATTTATTTTCTACTTTTTAGTGCATCATTACATAAAAGCTTGTTATTAAAACGTTTTTTATGAATTTTTTTTTTACAAGCTTTTATTTAACTCACTTCCTCTGTCTGTCGTCAGTCTAGACGGAAACGCAGGAGTGAAAATTCGGACAGTTCTACTTGACCGATACGATTCACAGTTGGCACGTGGGTCAAGACATGAAGACAATGCAATCTGAAACTAAATTTGACTTAATTGGATGCCTAATTAATTTTTTATGAATTAATAAAAATTTGGACCGAATTAGTAGGCATGTCTAGCCAACCACACCACACGCGTCATCACCTTCAATAGCTGCGCCATCACGTAATGGCTGCGTTCAAAAACCATTGCGCGCCTACTGAACGTGATGTTCAGTAGGCGCGCAATGGTTTTTAGTCATGTAACTCTATTGTAAATAAAACATGTAAAGTACTGAAAAAAAAATTCATAAAAAACGTTTTAATAACAAGCTTTTATGTAATGATGCACTAAAAAGTAGAAAATAAATTATAGACTACTATTTAAATAACTATGAAGAAAAGCGTGGGTGTCTTCCTTAACATTAGTAAAGGTATCCAATAGATACTAAAGTGACCCACGCTTTTCTTTATAGTTATTTAAATAGTAGTCTATAATTTATTTTCTACTTTTTAGTGCATCATTACATAAAAGCTTGTTATTAAAACGTTTTTTATGAATTTTTTTTTACAAGCTTTTATTTAACTCACTTCCTCTGTCTGTCGTCAGTCTAGACGGAAACGCAGGAGTGAAAATTCGGACAGTTCTACTTGACCGATACGATTCACAGTTGGCACGTGGGTCAAGACATGAAGACAATGCAATCTGAAACTAAATTTGACTTAATTGGATGCCTAATTAATTTTTTATGAATTAATAAAAATTTGGACCGAATTAGTAGGCATGTCTAGCCAACCACACCACACGCGTCATCACCTTCAATAGCTTCAATGGCTGCGTTCAAAAACCATTGCGCGCCTACTGAACGTGATGTTCAGTAGGCGCGCAATGGTTTTTAGTCATGTAACTCTATTGTAAATAAAACATGTAAAGTACTGAAAAAAAAATTCATAAAAAACGTTTTAATAACAAGCTTTTATGTAATGATGCACTAAAAAGTAGAAAATAAATTATAGACTACTATTTAAATAACTATAAAGAAAAGCGTGGGTGTCTTCCTTAACATTAGTAAAGGTATCCAATAGATACTAAAGTGACCCACGCTTTTCTTTATAGTTATTTAAATAGTAGTCTATAATTTATTTTCTACTTTTTAGTGCATCATTACATAAAAGCTTGTTATTAAAACGTTTTTTATGAATTTTTTTTTAAAAGTTTTGTGATGTGTGAATAATTTTGAAAAATTAAGCAATTCTGTTTAAATTTTGCCAGAGTTAAAAGCAGAACTGTGAAAGCGTCAACAACTTTGAGCATATTAATTTGTGTGGATTGGTAAAAATAATTCTGAACAACTCTTTGATTCTAGTTGTTAACTTTGATACTATAAGCTTAAAATTAATGTCTAGTTTTATACATTCAGGACATAGACCCACAAGAAAAAAATTAAAAGCCAGCACATTAGACATATAATTTTTAAAATAAGAGGTGATTGAAGAAGTTGTTTCTAATTTTAAATTGAAGTTTTTTGGTCCAGTTTATTGAGTTGTCTCCCATTGCCCATAACAACGTTAATTCGTGTCGTAAGGAATAAAATAAAAAGCTAGGCGCTAACAAAAATGTTCTAGCTCAGAGTAAGGAGTTTTTCTTCCAGACTTTTTTCTCGGGGGGGGGGGGGGGCACTTGATATTTTCGGGGTAGCGGTCAACATTTTCCGGGGGTGTGGGGGGGGGGGGGGCACAAGTAAAAGTATATGTTTGCTATATAAATTCCATCTCATTGGGGGGGGGGGGGGGCGGTAGACTTTCTTCGA
This sequence comes from Physella acuta, assembly GCF_028476545.2. NCBI lineage: Eukaryota > Metazoa > Mollusca > Gastropoda > Physidae > Physella > Physella acuta. The sequence continues at coordinate 63,998 of NW_026733235.1, forward strand.
AGAGATGCCTGGAAGAAACTCTGAGAGTATGTAGGCTGGTTTTGTAGAAATTTGTGGATATAATTTTGGCGTAAATATTTATAAAATTTTCTAAATATTCAACCAGAATTAAATAATTTTAATAATGGGGAGGGGGTGGGGGGATAAAAAACAACCGCTTCTGCTAGCCAATCCTTACTCAATCACAGTAGCGTAGCGAGGGGGGGGGGGGACCTTAGGGGGCGCCAAAATGGGTTGGAAAAATAAATTGAAAGGTTGAGGGGGGTGCAAATTGAAAGTTTGAGGGGGGGGGGGGTGCAAATCGAAACTTTGAGGGGGGGGGGGGGGTGCAAATCGAAAAGTTTGTCTCCGGGCGCCGGGAAGGGTCGCTACGCCTCTGCTCGATCATGAGGTTTAAACACGAGGTTTCAGCTTGCAACAAGACCTTCGTTATGGTGATGTAGGGACAAGTTTAGCAATTAAAAAAAAAGACAAGCCATATCTAAAACTGTATCAAGTCGGCCTAAAAAATATGAATAAAGAAAATCTTTGAGATTTAAAACATTTATCGCAACTAGATCTTAAAAACATTGGTGGTTGCCACTGGTTGGCATTCTAATTTCTAATTTCACATTTTTCTTATATAGTTGCCTCTCTCTCTCTATACATATATATATATATATATATATATATATATATATATATATATATATATATATATATATATATATATATATATATATATATATATATATACCAACCTCTGCTGCCTAATTAATACTGAATGTTTATAAAAAGGTGAACCCAAATTAATCTAATGATAATGTTTGAATGAATTGAAAATAGTACTTTTAAAATTCCCCATCTCATATGAAGAATCTATTCTCTCCTCGTGATGTAACCATTTATTTTTTTAAGTCCGTAAAATAAAATAAAAAAATTTAAAAATCTAAAAAGTTATAGCGCCCCGCAGACGTGAGGTACACCGTGCACGGTGTAAGCGATGAAAAGTTCCAGCAATTTTTTTTCCCTGCCTAGGGTTCCTGAGGTCGCACGTAGACTGGCGTAAGACGATGAGAGGCTGTGAGCGCCGGGCGGGGATTCTACGTGAGTAAGTGTCGACTGGGCGGAGACAGGGCCAGCTCTCTACTCTGTGGGTCAAACCAAGTTTTATCCGTTTGATTTTTTTCCCCTATATTTTCGTGCAAGATGTCTTGACCAAAGGAAACGTTCGTTTAGTGGAAAGTTTAGTCAAAGTTTTTCAGTGATCGGACAATGTAAACATTTCGTCTGGGCAGACGATCGAGTTGAAGAATAAAAACGTAAGTACACAGGCGATGAAGACGTAACTGTTGCATGATGGGAAATGTTTGGATTGACTTTGTGACTTGTGAGAAGTCGGTTTTTTTTTTTTTCGCGAAGTGACGACGAACAAAGCGTTTGTAGTCATCTATTTTTATCGCACAATTTTTACAAGTTTTGAACCAGATTTAAAAACAACTGTTTGCAAATATGCCAACAAAGGTGTTACTAAATCAGAAAATGTTTGGTATTTGAGATAAAATATGAAAATATAATGAGATTAGTGTTGTGAGATTAAAGTTGTCAAAGATGCATTTCATGGTGTTTTAATTACTGGATACTGCTAAACTATTGACAATGCTGTTCCATTGAATGGGTTAAAATGGGGGTTGGTTCACTAAGAATAAGTGAAGTTGATTTTGTTAGATTGTAAAGATTATGGTTTAGTGAAACTGATTTAGTGAGACCGAGTGAAGTTGATTGGGAAAGTGATTGTTAACCTTGTGAGACCGAGTAATACTGATCTTGTAAAGCTCAACAACTAGTTGAGGCCAGTGATGGTAGCACGTTAACCCCTTGATCTTGTAACAGTAAAACCCCCTGATGTTGGCCTAGTAAAACCCCCTGATGTTGGCCTAGTAAAGCCCTTTGATGTTGTCCTAGTAAAGTCCCTTTGTATTGGCTTAGTAAAGCATCATGATGTTGGCCTAGTAAAACCCCCTGATATTGGCCTAGTAAAACCCCCTGATGTTGGCCTAGTAAAACCCCCTGATGTTGGCCTAGTAAAGCCCCCTGATGTTGGCCTAGTAAAACCCCCTGATGTTGGCCTAGTAAAACCCCCTGATGTTGGCCTAGTAAAGCCCTTTGAATGTTGGCATAGTAAAGCCCTTTGATGTTGGCATAGTAAAGCCCTTTGATCTTGGCCTAGTAAAGCCCCTTGATCTTGGCAGAGTAAACCCCCTTGATATTGGCCTAAGTTAAGCCCCTTGATGTTGGCCTAGTAAAGCTCTTTGATGTTGGCCTAGTAAAGCGCCTTTGTTGGCCTAGTAAAGCCCTTTGATGTTGACCTATTAAAGCCCCTTGATTTTGGCCTAGTTTAAAGCCTTGATGTTTGTCTAGTAAAATAAATGACTTTTTAAAAAACAAAACCCTATAGATTCAAACAATTTGTTATACTAATAACATAGACATAACACGTCTACAGTTGGGAAACATCCAAACACGTTAAAGTAAAAAAAAAATCACATTACTAAGAATTTGAACTCACAAAGACGATAACCCAAGTTACTGTCCCAATGATATTTAACAATCATAACTCATTTGTAAACAATCCTAAGTATGTTTCAAATCTCGGCTCTCAAAAGAAATACAACTGACACTGATACTGTAATTTTGACCAACTGAAACCCAGCCTTTTATTCACTGTGCCGCTGTTATCAAGATGTTTTTATTTTGGCTCCCCGCTCTTTACGGCAAGCAACTGGTTGTAAACAAGGGTCAGATACTCGCGACCTTAGAGGGGAGGTACAGGCAACAGGGGGGGGAGGTGCCAGCGGTAGGAGGGGGGGGGGGGCAGGGAAGAAAGCCGAAAGCCGGAGTGAGTGTGTTTCTTTGTTCGCCAGTTCTCTCCCTGCCGGTCACATGACATGAGCCGAATATGCCACGTCTTGCACGGTTCAGATTTCGCCGCCTTGAAGAACTCGGGGCCGTTAGCACTAGCCCAGTTTATGTGCGGGGTCGGACAACCCCCCGTCCCTCGCTTCTGCCCCCCCCCCCCCCCCCCCCATCACTAGTGCATGACTTGCATCTGCTGTGAACTCGCAAGTTTGTAAATAATACAATCAAAGCGCTCGAACTAGACACAACATTACATAATTAAAGCTGTTTCATAATAACACATCATTATAGTTTTTACATTCTGTTATGAAACTACATACAATTACTTATTAAATACATTCAATAATTAAGTAGGCAATTATGTAATTAAAAAAAGTAGTGCCTAGATGTGCTTTAACTTATCTAATTACTCAAATAGTTATATAATGACATACACCCGTGTATTATTACTATTTATTACTAACATACACTATTACATGCTTACACACCACTGTGTAGTTATATTCAGCATAGCATATTTCATACACTAATACATGATTACACACTGCTATAGGCTATAATTACACCTAAAACTAACGATACGAAACCATTATGAGACATGCGTGTTCCAAAAACAATGATGACTTGAGTAAATCATTATACTTGTTCTAGAACTGTTTAGAATAAACAGCAGTATGAACTGGGTTTTGTTACAATAGTACTGACTTACAAAAGTACTGACACATTGTTACAATAGTACTGACTTACAACAGTACTGACACATTGTTACAATAGTACTGACTTACAACAGTACTGACACATTGTTACAATAGTACTGACTTACAACAGTACTGGCACATTGTTACAATAGCACTGACTTACAACAGTACTGACACATTGTTACAATAGTACTGACTTACAACAGTACTGACACTCTCCATGGAAGGTCTGTTTTAAATGGCCTCTTTGAAGTCTACTCTAAACGTAGCCCCACTCAAGAAAATAAAAGGGCTCACAATTTCCGTAGGGATCGGAAACATCAATGGTACCACAAGCTCGTTACTTTATAAGTAGGGCTAGTTGACGTTAGATCACTTAATAAGTAGGGCCTTTTGACGTTAGATCACTTAATAAGTAGGGCTAGTTGACGTTAGATCACTTAATAAGTAAAGCCTTTTGACGTTAGATCACTTAATAAGTAGGTCTAGTTGATGTTAGATCACTTTATAAGTAGGGCCTTTTGACGTTAGATCACTTTATAAGTAGGGCCTTTTGACGTTAGATCACTTAATAAGTAGGGCTAGTTGACGTTAGATCACTTAATAAGTAGGTCTAGTTGATGTTAGATCACTTAATAAGTAGGGCTAGTTGACGTTAGATCACTTAATAAGTAGGGCCTTTTGATGTTAGATCACTTTATAAGTAGGGCTAGTTGACGTTAGATCACTTAATAAGTAGGTCTAGTTGATGTTAGATCACTTTATAAGTAGGGCCTTTTGACGTTAGATCACTTTATAAGTAGGGCCTTTTGACGTTAGATCACTTTATAAGTAGGGCTAGTTGACGTTAGATCACTTTATAAGTAGGGCCTTTTGACGTTAGATCACTTTATAAGTAGGGCTAGTTGACGTTAGATCACTTTATAAGTAGGGCTAGTTGACGTTAGATCACTTTATAAGTAGGGCCAGTTGATGTTAGATCACTTTATAAGTATGGCTAGTTGATGTTAGATCACTTGGATTAAGGTATCTCAGTATTTGAGTTAAATGTCTGGACATCGAGATGGGTTGGGAGGGGGCATCACCAGGCAGCATGTGATCCACATATTATAATGTGAGCGCCGAGCGAGTCAGTCGAGGGTGCCGCCAGAAACGTGTACTCATCAAAGCACGAGCCTCGGCGATGGCACCGACGCTCTAAATACCTGACATTGTTATCGTCTGCTTCAGGGGTATCCGCTGTTACACAACCTCTCGGCTCTGTTGGTTTAACCGTACCCTTGCATGCTTTACAGCTCTATTTCTGTAGAGAAACTAGCAGTATTAATCCCAACATTCAGTCTAGCCCTAGTCTAAATACAAACTTAACACTTAAGTTTAGATTTATCGTCAACTACAGCGCTTGTATTCAGGTTAGAGTTTAAGTTCCGTATAGATTATGGTAGCACCAAGATACAATGGTGCAAGAGTCACGACAAACCAGACGTCTATGTTTACTATTTCTTTTTCCGGTGATTGAGTAATAAAACACCCGTTTTAAATATTCAGGCAATTGAATGGCTTGAGTTTGCCCTTGAAATTTGTAATTTTTTTTTTCGTTCTTTGTTTAGAAATTTTCCAAACTAGATTTGGAAACTGAGCGTCTCACTCCACCACTCCAAAAGTTTTGCATTTTCTGTTTGGTGTCACCCATCTCCTCTACCAGGGGTGGGCTGGCGGTGACAGTCCATCTTTGCCATCGAGTGTTTACTTTTAACTAGACACAACATTGTACTTGATTGTACTCTCTTATCAGAATTTATTTAAATGGGATTTAGATATATGTTTAGATTAGTGATTAAAGTAACAAATTACAAGGACGCATATTTCGGTTGTGTTCTAAGTTGTATTCTGCTTGCGTTTGTTGTTTTGATTTAAGTGTAAACTTTGAATATAATTAGGTTTATTCTGTTAATATTTTTTAAAAAATGTTTTAATAGTTTTAAAGTAAAGATTGTGCATTTGTTAAGGTTTATATTATCAGTTTTTCTTCCAGACCAGACTTTATTCTCAGGGGGGGGGGGGGGGGGCGCACTGGTAAAAATGTTTTCTATATAAATTCCAGTTCGTTCGAGGGGAGAGGGGCGGTAGACTTTCTTCGGTGGGGGGGGGGGCTTTGCCCCTCCGAAAAGATGCCTGGAAGAAACTGTTTATAATTAAATTAAAACCGTTTAGTGATATAAGCAAGATATTTGGTTGTGTAGACTTTGTGCACGGTGATATAGACATCCAATGGCTACCTGCGTGACAGCAGCAAGTTGCACGTATGTGCAATTTAAAGTATTATTTCAACATTTACTTCAGCTGAAAGTGAAGTGGGTGATAAAGGTAGGGGGCGGGACAGGGTGGGGGGGGGGGGGGGGGAAAGAAGGTTGATGATCATACATGGCCTTGAGCACACATCAATGATGGTTTTTGGTGTATTTTATTTGATTGTTTCGATTGTTTCTATTATTTTTATTTCTATTATTTTGATAAAAAAAACAACTACATATAACATCGAGCAGTAAAACCTAATGCTGCTGGTCTAAAACGTCGTCTACTAAATACTTCCGGTTCTCCAACAGAAAGTTTACAAAAATGTGAGCTTTGACGTCATTGAGACCTTTCCCGAAGTGGGTTCCGTCATAGCTCATCACCCCCTCAGTCAGGTTGAAAAAGTCAACCACGGGAACTCCCCGTTTTTCCATGACTCCGCGTATGACTCTGTTGTAGAATTTCATATGATCGGACTGCTGCGCTGTATTGAGTCCACTTTTGAGCAGTCCTGGGGCGTGTGGGGTCATCCAGATGACCTTAGGCCAAGGTGACATTGACATCAGCTCAAAAATTGGGTTAAGAACCTAGAGAAACAAATCAAGTGACGGTAATGAGGATAATATTTTTTTTAAAGTATCCTTGTGACCAACATTGGACAGCTACAAATGAGTAGTATTGACATATATTTAGGAAGATAAAGTAGGTCTAATTTCTTCTTCGTTCTTAATTTTAATGTTGGAAGGGATTCCCTCCAACACAATTATTTCGTGTCAACTGGTAATGCGCCATTGAGGCCATTGACTCCGATTTCCGCCTGCTTTTCTTTTTGGATTTGCTTTGTCCAACCAAGAACTAACTACAAGGCAGCAGTTGTTTGATTTTGGAGTTTTCTCTCTTAGAAGAGTTACTGTTAGCAGCTATCTATAGTATTCTATAGTAGGGGTCTCCAAACTACGGCCCGCGGGCCGGATGCGGCCCGCGAAGTCCTCTCATCCGGCCCGCGGAGATCTTTTTGTCCAAGGAAAAATCGTTTGTTGGTGATGGCTGAGGAACTTTGCCCAGAAAAATCAAAGACATGCCTGGAAGAAACTGGCCCCCAAACTGAAATTGATAGTTAATGCGGCCCTCGGACTGAAAAGTTTGGAGACCCCTGTAATCTATAGCCTCGTCTGCCTGGTACAGCAACAATGAGCTTAACCGACCCGACCACATAAAGTAACTGACGGCCAACAAGGCCTTATGCTGATTGGACGAACGACGATCACGTGTAGCCGTACCTTAGTCAATATAAGCTCGTGATCCAGCCCGTCGTGCATCCCAATACCAAAGACGAAGAGCGAATTGTTTTTGCCACTCAGCTCCCCCATGGCCTCTAGGATGTTCGCAATCTGACTGACACTCCAGAGTTCCACAATCTTGAGCCGAACCTAGAGCAAGGTCGGTGTTTTGGTCACAATATGACAAATACATGTGACGTGACGCGATCAAGTGGCATGTCCCGTGAAGCGTGACCACCACCAAATGTCATGCTCCCTGAGGTGTGACCTCCACCAAATGTCATGTTATCCGGACTTTGACCACCAACAAATGTCATGATTTCTGATGTTTGACCATCACCAAATGTCATGTTCCCTGAGGTGTGACCACAACCAAATGTCATGTTAACTGAGGTGTGACCCCCCACCAAATGTCATGTTCCCTGAGGTGTGACCACCACTAAATGTCATGTTCCCTGAGGTGTGACCCCCCACCAAATGTCATGTTCCCTGAGGTGTGACCCCCCACCAAATGTCATGTTCCCTGATGCGTGACCACCACCAAATGATATGTTCCCTGATGACCCCCACCAAATGTCATGTTCCCTGCCTACCTTTCTCCCACAGTTGTGGGTATCCCGCTGGATCACCCCGGAACATTCGCTGAAGTACATGTAGTAGCGGTCACACTTTGCTTGCATGTCTGTAACAGAGTGGAGCAATTTTTTAGAAACTGTTCAGACGAAGTTCCATAAGGAGTTAGTACTAAAAGGTGTCCAGGGAGCCAGATAGTAAGATAGGATGGCATGATTAAAATGTGATAAAATTGCGTAAATATGTTTTGACCCCGGACGCTGCAAGGCCTCGCTATGGTCTAGAATTAAAATTTGTTTCATAGGTTTATTCTATAACTTGACACACTGACAGCGACTATTTGAATGTATAGCAACTAAACTGACGCCCCACCTAGCCAATGTCGTAGAGACCCATTCCGACTCCCCGGGCGTATTTTCCAGTAGAACCACCTACCTCCAGACGTATTGTCCACTAGAACCACCTACCTCCAGACATATTGTCCACTAGAACCACCTACCTCGAGGCGTATTGTCCTCTAGAACCACCTACCTCGAGACGTATTGTCCTGTAGAACCACCTACCTCGAGGCGTATTGTCCACTAGAACCACCTACCTCCAGACGTATTGTCCACTAGAACCACCTACCTCGAGACATATTGTCCACTAGAACCACCTACCTGGAGACGTATTGTCCAGTAGAACCACCTACCTCGTATTGTCCACTAGAACCACCTACCTCCAGACATATTGTCCACTAGAACCACCTACCTCGAGGCGTATTGTCCACTAGAACCACCTACCTCGGGACATATTGTCCACTAGAACCACCTACCTCGAGGCGTATTGTCCACTAGAACCACCTACCTCGTATTGTCCACTAGAACCACCTACCTCCAGACATATTGTCCTCTAGAACCACCTACCTCGAGACGTATTGTCCACTAGAACCACCTACCTCGAGGCGTATTGTCCACTAGAACCACCTACCTCCAGACATATTGTCCTCTAGAACCAACTACCTCGAGACGTATTGTCCACTAGAACCACCTACCTCCAGACGTATTGTCCACTAGAACCACCTACCTCGTATTGTCCACTAAATCCACCTACCTCGAGACGTATTGTCCACTAGAACCACCTACCTCGAGACGTATTGTCCTCTAGAACCACCTACCTCGTATTGTCCACTAGAACCACCTACCTCGAGACGTATTGTCCTCTAGAACCACCTACCTCGTATTGTCCACTAGAACCACCTACCTCGTATTGTTTACTAGAACCACCTACCTCGAGACGTATTGTCCTCTAGAACCACCTACCTCGAGACGTATTGTCCACTAGAACCACCTACCTCGTATTGTCCACTAGAACCACCTACCTCGAGACGTATTGTCCACTAGAACCACCTACCTCGAGGCGTATTGTCCTCTAGAACCACCAACCTCGAGACGTATTGTCCACTAGAACCACCTACCTCGTATTGTCCACTAGAACCACCTACCTCGTATTGTCCACTAGAACCACCTACCTCGAGGCGTATTGTCCTCTAGAACCACCTACCTCGAGGCGTATTGTCCACTAGAACCACCTACCTCGTATTGTTTACTAGAACCACCTACCTCATGACGTATTGTCCACTAGAACCACCTACCTCGAGGCGTATTGTCCTCTAGAACCACCTACCTCGAGGCGTATTGTCCACTAGAACCACCTACCTCGTATTGTTTACTAGAACCACCTACCTCATGACGTATTGTCCACTAGAACCACCTACTTCGAGACGTATTGTCCTCTAGAACCACCTACCTCGTATTGTTTACTAGAACCACCTTCCTCGAGACGTATTGTCCACTATAACCACCTACCTCGAGACGTATTGTCCTCTAGAAACACCTACCTCGAGGCGTATTGTCCACTAGAACCACCTACCTCGAGGTGTATTGTCCACTAGAGCCACCTACCTCGAGGCGTATTGTCCACTAGAACCACCTACCTCGAGGCGTATTGTCCACTAGAACCACCTACCTCGAGGTGTATTGTCCACTAGAGCCACCTACCTCGAGGTGTATTGTCCACTAGAGCCACCTACCTCGAGGTGTATTGTCCACTAGAGCCACCTACCTCGAGGTGTATTGTCCACTAGAGCCACCTACCTCGAGGTGTATTGTCCACTAGAACCACCTACCTCGTATTGTCCACTAGAACCACCTACCTCGAGACGTATTGTCCTCTAGAAACACTTACCTCGAGGCGTATTGTCCACTAGAACCACCCACCTCGAGGTGTATTGTCCACTAGAGCCACCTACCTCGAGGCGTATTGTCCACTAGAACCACCTACCTCGAGGCGTATTGTCCACTAGAACCACCTACCTCGAGGCGTATTGTCCACTAGAACCACCTACCTCGAGGCGTATTGTCCACTAGAACCACCTACCTCGAGGCGTATTGTCCACTAGAACCACCTACCTCGAGGCGTATTGTCCACTAGAACCACCTACCTCGAGGCGTATTGTCCACTAGAACCACCTACCTCGAGGCGTATTGTCCACTAGAACCACCTACCTCGAGACGTATTGTCCACTAGATCCACCTACCTCGAGACGTATTGTCCACTAGAACCACTTACCTCGAGACGTATTGTCCACTAGAACCACCTACCTCGAGACGTATTGTCCACTAGAACCACCTACCTCGAGACGTATTGTCCACTAGAACCACCTACCTCGAGACGTATTGTCCACTAGAACCACCTACCTCGAGGCGTATTGTCCACTAAAACCACCTACCTCGAGGCGTATTGTCCACTAGAACCACCTACCTCGAGACGTATTGTCCACTAGAACCACCTACCTCGAGACGTATTGTCCACTAAAACCACCCACCTCGAGGCGTATTGTCCACTAGAACCACCTACCTCGAGACGTATTGTCCACTAGAACCACCTACCTCGAGGCGTATTGTCCACTAGAACCACCTACCTCGAGGTGTATTGTCCACTAGAGCCACCTACCTCGAGGTGTATTGTCCACTAGAACCACCTACCTCGAGACGTATTGTCCTGTAGAACCACCTACCTCGTATTGTCCACTAGAACCACCTACCTCGAGACGTATTGTCCACTAGAACCACCTACCTCGAGGCGTATTGTCCACTAGAACCACCTACCTAGAGACATATTGTCCACTAGAACCAACTACCTCGAGGCGTATTGTCCTCTAGAGCCACCTACCTCGAGGCGTATTGTCCACTAGAACCACCTACCTCGAGACGTATTGTCCACTAGAACCACCTACCTCGAGGCGTATTGTCCACTAGAACCACCTACCTAGAGACATATTGTCCACTAGAACCACCTACCTCGAGGCGTATTGTCCTCTAGAGCCACCTACCTCGAGGCGTATTGTCCTCTAGAGCCACCTACCTCGAGGCGTATTGTCCATGAGAACATCATCCCTCAGGAGACCCAGCACCGACAAGGCGACCTGACGCATCAAAGAGTCTCCAACAAAGTAGATGGTCAGGTTGGCCAGGAGAAGACACACTTCCTGTCTGGACAACAGCTTCACCTAATGGGGTCAAGGGAAAATTTTGTTCAACAGTTCATGGTTGGTTAGGGTTAGGCCAAGTCAAGGTCAAGGGTACAATTGTGTTGGACTAAATATAGATAGGCGTGCGGTTGTGTTAGATATAGGCAGACGTACAGTTGTGTTAGACTAAAAATAGAAAGGTGTACTGTTGTGTTAGATTTATCACTGACCTGATACCTGGGGTTGTCAGGGACCCCTGTATAACTGACCTGGGATTGTGAGGGACCCCTGTATAACTGACCTGACACCTGGGGTTGTCAGGGACCCCTGTATAACTGACCTGACACCTGGGGATGTCAGGGACCCCTGTTTAACTGACCTGACACCTAGGGTTGTTAGGGACCCCCGAATGACTGAACTGACACCTGGGGATGTCAGGGACCCATGTTTAACTGACCTGACACCTGGGGTTGTTAGGGACCTCCGAATGACTGACCTGACACCTGGGGATGTCAGGGACCCCTGTATAACTGACCTGACACCTGGGGTTGTCAGGGACCCATGTCGCTAGCTCAGCGTGGATTTGTTGCCTCATATCGTAGCAGCGCGGACACCGACAGTGCTCTACTGACTTGGCCACGCAGGTCTTCTCCCAGCAACAGGGCGTTGACCCGCTGGGGTTGCACACGGCCCTACCCCACCACAGTCCTGGGAAGTTGACGTCACCTACAGGAGGACGCGGGCGTGGATTTAGATTAGGGGGGGTATCTGTCCCGTGGGTCTCTGTCCCTTGGGTCTCTGTCCCGTGGGTCTCTGTCCCGTGGGTCTCTGTCCCGTGGGTCTCTGTCCCGTGGATCTCTGTCCCTTGGGTCTCTGTCCGTGGGTCTCTGTCCCGTGGGTCTCTGTCCTGTGGTATTCTGAACCCGTGGGTCTCTGTCCCGTGGATCTCTGTCCCGTGGGTCTCTGTCCCGTGGGTCTCTGTCCCGTGGGTCTCTGTCCCGTGGGTCTCTGTCCCGTGGGTCTCTGTCCCGTGGTATTCTGTCCCTTGGGTCTCTGTCCTGTGGTATTCTGTCCCGTGGGTCTCTGTCCTGTGGTATTCTGTCCCGTGGGTCTCTGTCCCGTGGGTCTCTGTCCCGTGGGTCTCTGTCCCGTGGGTCTCTGTCCTGTGGTATTCTGTCCCGTGGGTCTCTGTCACGTGGGTCTCTGTCCCGTGGGTCTCTGTCCCGTGGGTCTCTGTCCCGTGGGTCTCTGTCCTGTGGTATTCTGTCCCGTGGGTCTCTGTCCCGTGGGTCTCTGTCCCGTGGGTCTCTGTCCCGTGGGTCTCTGTCCCATGGGTCTCTGTCCCGTGGGTCTCTGTCCCGTGGGTCTCTGTCCCGTGGTTCTCTGTCCCGTGGGTCTCTGTCCCGTGGGTCTCTGTCCTGTGGTATTCTGTCCCGTGGGTCTCTGTCCTGTGGGTCTCTGTCCCGTGGGTCTCTGTCCCGTGGGTCTCTTTCCCGTGGGTCTCTGTCCCATGGGTCTCTGTCCCGTGGGTCTCTGTCCCGTGAGTCTCTGTCCCGTGGGTCTCTGTCCCGTGGGTCTCTGTCCCGTGGGTCTCTGTCCCGTGGTCTCTGTGCTGTGGTATTCTGTCCCGTGGGTCTCTGTCCCGTGGGTCTCTGTCCTGTGGTATTCTGTCCCGTGGGTCTCTGTCACGTGGGTCTCTGTCCCGTGGGTCTCTGTCCCGTGAGTCCCTGTCCCGTGGGTCTCTGTCCCGTGGGTCTCTGTCCCGTGGGTCTCTGTCCCGTGGGTCTCTGTCTCGTGCGTCTCTGTCCTGTGGTATTCTGTCCCGTGGGTCTCTGTCCCGTGGGTCTCTGTCCCGTGGGTCTCTTTCCCGTGGGTCTCTTTCCCGTGGGTCTCTGTCCCGTGACTAATAATTTCCTGCAGACGTATACCAAGACTCATGACGCCATTTTTTACCCGTTCGTGATATGTCTATGTATATACTACACCTCATGTCTTGTCTGTCTAGATACCACACCTCATGTCATGTCTGTCTAGACAACTCACCACACTTCATGTCATCTCGCTGTAAACCCGCCGGAAACTTGTGATACGCTCTGGTTCTGCTGAGGAAATCTTCTATTTCTTGCAGCTGGTCTAATGTAAAGTTGTTCTGTACCCAGTGGCCCCTGGTCATTTCCTGGCTGACATTCGTGCATGAAACTTCTAACCGGTTGAGCGAGTCATCGTAAGATTTGGGAACTGGTTCCCTGAATTTGACCGATCCTCCCCAAAGCAGATGCTGACCGATCAATAGCAGACACAAGACGACGAATAACACAGATGTTGTAACCACCTGATATATCATCTTCTTGGAAATATTAGAATCTAGGTTTTATTTCCGGAGAGGCATACAAGGGTCATTTTTCTCAGAACTTTTCCGGAGGATATTTGTATTAAACTTACAATTTTTCAAGACAACTTCACTTAGATCTAGATCTAGTTACGCCAAGTTTGTTTAAAACTTTTACTTACAAGAACATTGTGAAAAAAAAATCATATTTTAATTAATTTAATGTACACAATCAAGTTTTTAGAACCACATTGGATTTAATAAATGTATCTCGGGAGTATTTCCGGTGGAAGCCATTCTAAATCTAGATAAAATATTTATTAAAGAAATGTAATAAATATATGGATCTATTCTAATAGATACATATACATCTGCATGTGTGTCTAGATACCACCTAAATCTACCTGCTAATCATTGTTTGCAAAATGGAAATAAAAACACATAAAAAACAAATACCATGAAATTTTATTTGAAATCTATAAGAGAGGGCTTTTCAGGAAGCGGAAATAATTATTAAGTTAAAATGTGGATTGTGTGTAGCAGTTAATGAGTTAATGTTAGCAAAAAAATAAATACTAAAAACGTTTTAATAACAAAAAAAAAAAAAATGTTCTTCTTTTTTGTGCATCATTATATAAAAGCTTGTTATAACTGTGTTTTTATTTAATTTTTAAACGCCAAAATGAACCTACCGAACGTAGATGTTATAAAATTTGTACTTTATTTAGAAACTTTAATTAATTCGTAAAAAATAAATTAAGTATTTAATTAAATCAAGTTTTATGATAATGTCACATTGCAATGTCATCGAGTCTTGAAGTTAAGGCAGAGTTATTTTTACTAATATCTAGAAACTTGTGGAAAAGAACACCATTTTTACTTTCTCGTATATACGAAGTATAGAGAAAGTATTGTAATCGTGCACAAAAATCACTTGAAATTTTAACAATTTTCATCGTATTACACCTCAGTCCTTCATCACATCCGAAGTATAGAGGACTTATTTTAATCGGGCAAAAATTATCAATCCAGATTTATCAAAATTAAGAGGTTTTATGCGTAATCCAGTCTGAAAAACTGGGCTTTGCAATTCTGTCCGTATGTCTGTGTGTGTGTCTGTCTGTGTGTAAACACGATTACTTGAGTACCGTTACAGCTAGGTTGATGAAATTTCATATATAAGTATTTTATCAAAATCGTAGATCCGTATCAACTTTTGAGCGATTTCCGATAACCGGAAGTGGTACTTTTTCTACTTTGAATTTTTCAAAAGCCTATAACTTGAGTTCTATTTCAGATAGATAAATGAAATTTGATATGTAAGTAGAAGATCTAATTCTCTACCTTCTGTTAAATTTTGAGTAATTTCCGTTTATCGGAAGTACTTATTTACGCTACTTCCGATTTCTCAAAAACGCATGTAAATTTATAAAGTACTAATAATATTGCGCACTATTATGCACATCTTTAATTAGCGTTCACTTGGTGTGCATTTCTTTTTTCTACGAGATTATATTCTATTTTTAAAAATTTGAGTATTTAAAATGGATTAAAAATCATGTCTAGAAGTCTATATCCCGAGTTGCCACCCCCGAAGTGTTATATTAGAATATTCGAGAAAGTTTAGGGGAGATCACTCCCGGTTTATTTATGTGATGAAATGCACCAGGATTTTTTAAAAATCATGTTATTTTTCGAGGAAGCGCAGTTACAACTATGGAGTCCAGTGATTTGGAAGGCCCACGATGTACTCTTAAAAAAAATGTCAAAAAGTCTTTTGAATACACTGACTTTGACTTAGTCCTCTTTTCTCCTCAACCAAAATCTTCCACTGTTCTACATCCCCGGTTGTATTTTGCAGTCTCTGAAGACATCTATGCGGTCTTTAGTTACTCAAGAAAATTAAGTTTCAAAACTGTCTTTTGCCTGTGGGGGGGGGGGGGGGAGGGGGAGATTCCACTCAAACGCCTGACATTACTAAATATTAAATAGCACGATGATCACTTGGGAAGAGTTAAAATAAATAAATCTTGCACACGGTAATTCCGAGACGGTCACCGTTGCCATGGCAAATATATTTTCTGAAAAATACCAGATGCATGGAAATATTTGACCTTAAGTACCCTAACTTAAACACACTAAAATTAATTTTTAAAATACTTATTAATTAATAATTTACTTTCGGTAGCCTAACCTTTTTAACATGGTCTACCGTTGCGAATAGAAAATGTTCACCTTGAAACATGACCATATTCTTACTTAAACTTTCAGGTCCATAAAAGATGGCCTCATCAGTGGACACGTTATACCAACCCAACCAGCTGCTCAACTGGATGTACCTGACCCTAGCTGACCAGCCCCTGCATCAACACGGCGGCCACATTAGCCCCAGCCTCTACAGCAGCGTGACCAACAGCAGCTCCTCCGGGGCGACTGACCTCTGGCTGAGTGACCACTACCACCACTCACCCGGCCTCGGGAGTTCCGGAAACCATTCCTTGTCCTCTTGCAGCGCTAGGTACCTCGCCAGCAACCTCCAGTCGCTGACCAATGGGAATATCTCTTCCATGGCGAACGCCAGCTTAACCAATGGCGGAGGCTCTGCCATACCCAGCGGGAGTTTTGTGAACAGCAATATCCAATCGTTGCACTCGCTGAGCAACCGCAACACCAACTCGCCCCTGTCTAGCATGATCAACGTGAACAATCTGCTCAAGGTCAATGGGTTGTCCAATCAGAATAATTGTTACACAGAGTCATGGTCAAGCCATCAACACGATTATAACAGTTTGAATTCGGTAAGTAAAATTTCATTGGTCGGTTACAGTGGCGTAGCCATAAATAATTCATGAGAGGGGTTTTAAAATTTTCAATATATATATATATATATATATATATATTATATATATATATATATATATATATATATATATATATATATATATATATATATATATATATGCCCTGAATACTTTAAGCCATTTCAGTGTTCTATCAAACCATAATAATTAAACTAAGGTGTAATCCACCCAGTTGATGGAAAGCAGAAGAACAGAGTTTCTTTCAGGCAAAGCCCCCCCCCCCCCCCCCCCCGAAAAAATTTACCGCCCCCCCCCCCCCGAACGAAATGAAATTTATATAATTTATATAGAAAATATATACTTTTAACAGTGTCCGCCCCCCCCCCACCCCAAAGAAAGTCTACCGCCCCCCCCCCCCCGAAAATTTCTAGTGCCCCCCCCCCCCCCCCGAGAAAAAAGTCTGGAAGAAACACTGCAGAAGAAATAGTATTTTCCATTATAAAATGTGTACTTATGGAAACCACACATTTTCTGGGGACATGGTATCAAGTATGTTGTCGGGGATAGATTTAATAAAAGCAGAGGACTAGAGTAACCAACATACTGCCGTATAATGAACAAAATCAAAACACACATTTGGTCAAAGATATTCATGAATTAGCGTGACTTAGAACCAAAATTTGGGCTGAAATTTGTCGAAAAAGTAAATAATAAACTAATTATCAAACACAAAGCTTTATTAAATTAATTTTTTTTTTAGAAATATAAAAATAGAAAATAAAAAAAAAGGAAATAGAAAAATAGATTAAAATGGCGAGAGGTGGGGGGGGGTATAGATTGGTTTTAGATAAAATTAAAACCAACAAAAAGTAAGGTTTAATGGCTAAATACTGGTAATAAAAGGAATAGAGGGGAAGCAGGGAATAGAGGGAGGGGAAGCAGGGAATAGAGGGAGGGGAAGATAGAAGCAGGGAATAGAGGGAGGGGAAGATAGAAGCAGGGAATAGAGGGAGGGGAAGATAGAAGCAGGGAATAGAGGGAGGGGAAGATAGAAGCAGGGAATAGAGGGAGGGGAAGATAGAAGCAGGGAATAGAGGGAGGGGAAGATAGAAGCAGGGAATAGAGGGAGGGGAAGATAGAAGCAGGGAATAGAGGGAGGGGAAGATAGAAGCAGGGAATAGAGGGAGGGGAAGATAGAAGCAGGGGAATAGAGGGAGGGGGAAGATAGAAGCAGGAATAGAGGGAGGGGAAGATAGA